>NC_090232.1:57926913-58007520 GCF_024489055.1 Chanodichthys erythropterus | reverse complement strand
GGCGGTGCCACCGGGCTTGGGCCCGCCATCGCTGCTTGCAGCTATATTTAGGGCCCAAGCGAATTAAGCGCGCAGGGCCCTCTTGTTCTTCTAAGGATTATTATTATTTTATTTATTTATTTTTTTTTTTTTTTTTTTTTTCGTCTTCCGGGGCTTTTTGGGGGCATTAACATGCTCAAAAAATATTTAAAATTTGAACACACATTTGAATCAGCGGCCATTAGGACGCCGGAGAGGCTGGTACCCGGGCGTGGCAGGGGGCTCGACAGCGCCCCCTTGAAAAAAGTCTGAAAATTTGGTCCATATATTAAACATGCTTGCACGTATTAGTATGAAACTCGGTACACATATAGACCTCATCGGGCCGAACAACTTTCGCGCTCTAAGTTAATCGCCACGCCAACAGGAAGTCAGCTATTAAGGGTTGTTTGAAAAACGCATGCTCTGGAATTTGATATACTCCTCCTAGACGATTAATCCGATCGCCACCAAACTCGGTCAGCATGAAGTCAAGACACTGATGATTAAAAATTGCCAGGGGATTTTTGATATCTCGAACGGTTTGGCCGTGGCGAGGCAACGAATTTATGGCGAGAAAAAGGAAACAGGAAATGTGTTATAACGTCTTAATACATATATTGATCTTTATGAAACTTCACGAGTGTGTTCGTTATAGGAGTCTGATCACATGGATGTGACTATTGTGAGTCAAAGTTATAGCGCCACCAACTGGCAGCAGGAAGTGTATCACTTTTTGAAATGTTTTGAGATCACCCTCTTATTTTTACCTGATTTGCTTCAAACTTCATCAGTGTAATGTCAATACACAGCAGATGTAGACCTATGACAGGATTTTTGATATTTGAAATATTGTTGCCATGGCAACAGGTCAAACTGTAATAATATTCTTGAGTGTTTTTGAGGCTCTTAACATGCTTCAAATTGCATGAAACTCGACACACACATCAATATTGTCAACCAGTAGACATGGACAAAGCCATAGAAATGGGCGTGGTGGAGGGGCTCAGTAGCGCCACCTTTTGACAAAAGTGGGGGGGTTAGTTTTTCCTACAGTCACCAAACTCGGTACACATATTATTCTCATCAAGCCGGACAATTTTCTAATTTACATTCATTAGCTCCGACCAACAGGAAGTCAGCTATTTTGGTTTGAATGTTAATTTTTTGAAAAAACAGGCTATGAATTTTATACTACTACTCCTACAGGGTTTATCCAATTTACACCAAGCTTTTTTTAACTTGTTGCGAACACATTGAAGTTGTTTAATTGCAAACGTATTTTGGATATCTCAAACGGTTTGGCCGTGGCGAGGCAACGAATTTATGGCGAGAAAAGGAAACAGGAAATGTGTTATAACTTCTGCATACATTGATTGATGTTTATGAAACTTCATGAGTGTGTTGGTTGTAGTAGTCTGATCACATGGATGTAACTATTGTGAGTCAAAGTTATAGCGCCACCAAATGGCAGCAAGAAGTGTATCACTTTTTAAAATGCTTTGAGATCACCCTCTTATTTTTACCTGATTTGCTTCAAACTTCATCAGTGTAATGTCAATACACAGCAGATGTAGACCTATGACAGGATTTTTGATATTTGAAATATTGTTGCCATGGCAACAGGTCAAACTGTAATAATATTCTTGAGTGTTTTTGAGGCTCTTAACATGCTTCAAATTGCATGAAACTCGACACACACATCAATATTGTCAACCAGTAGACATGGACAAAGCCATAGAAATGGGCGTGGTGGAGGGGCTCAGTAGCGCCACCTTTTGACAAAAGTGGGGGGGTTAGTTTTTCCTACAGTCACCAAACTCGGTACACATATTGTTCTCATCAAGCCGGACAATTTTCTAATTTACATTCATTAGCTCCGACCAACAGGAAGTCAGCTATTTTGGTTTGAATGTTAATTTTTTGAAAAAACAGGCTATGAATTTTATACTACTACTCCTACAGGGTTTATCCAATTTACACCAAGCTTTTTTTAACTTGTTGCTAACACATTGAAGTTGTTTAATTGCAAACGGATTTTGGATATCTCAAACGGTTTGGCCGTGGCGAGGCAACAAATTTATGGCGAGAAAAAGGAAACAGGAAATGTGTTATAACTTCTGCATACATTGATTGATGTTTATGAAACTTCAGGAGTGTGTTGGTTGTAGTAGTCTGATCACATGGATGTAACTATTGTGAGTCAAAGTTATAGCGCCACCAAATGGCAGCAAGAAGTGTATCACTTTTAAAATGCTTTGAGATCACCCTCTTATTTTTACCTGATTTGCTTCAAACTTCATCAGTGTAATGTCAATACACAGCAGATGTAGACCTATGACAGGATTTTTGATATTTGAAATATTGTTGCCATGGCAACAGGTCAAACTGTAATAATATTCTTGAGTGTTTTTGAGGCTCTTAACATGCTTCAAATTGCATGAAACTCGACACACACATCAATATTGTCAACCAGTAGACATGGACAAAGCCATAGAAATGGGCGTGGTGGAGGGGCTCAGTAGCGCCACCTTTTGACAAAAGTGGGGGGTTAGTTTTTCCTACAGTCACCAAACTCGGTACACATATTATTCTCATCAAGCCGGACAATTTTCTAATTTACATTCATTAGCTCCGACCAACAGGAAGTCAGCTATTTTGGTTTGAATGTTAATTTTTTGAAAAAACAGGCTATGAATTTTATACTACTACTCCTACAGGGTTTATCCAATTTACACCAAGCTTTTTTAACTTGTTGCTAACACATTGAAGTTGTTTAATTGCAAACGGATTTTGGATATCTCAAACGGTTTGGCCGTGGCGAGGCAACGAATTTATGGCAAGAAAAGGAAACAAAGTGTTATAACTTCTGCATACATTAATTGATTTTGATGAAACTTTGGCTTAGTCTTCGTTGTACAAGGCTGATCACATGGATTTGACTATTGTGATTCAAAGTCATAGCGCCACCAACTGGAAGCAGAAAATGTGTCACTTTCAGCATACATTGAGATCACCCTCTTATTTTTACCTGATTTGCTTCAAAATTCATCAGAATAATGTTAAAACTTGGCACATGTAATCCTTTGAAAATGGGCAGGGAGGAGGGGCTCTATAGCGGCACCTTGTAGTGCAGTAAATGTGGAGTGAATTTGACATAGTCCTTTGATGTTTAACCGTTTTAAGTGCCTATTGCCCGCTGTGCACAGTTGCCCTGAAGCCACCGGGGTGGCGGTGCCACCGGGCTTGGGCCCGCCATCGCTGCTCGCAGCTATATTTATTATTATTAGGGCCCAAGCGAAAATTCGCGCAGGGCCCTCTTGTTCTTCTAAGGATTATTATTATTATTTATTTATTTTATTTTTTTTTTTTTCCGTCTTCCGGGGCTTTTTGGGGGCCTTAACATGCTCAAAAACTCTTGAAAATTGGCACACACATTGGAATCCGCGGCCATTAGGACGCCGGAGAGGCTGGTACCCGGGCGTGGCAGGGGGGCTCGACAGCGCCCCCTTGAAAAAAGTCTGAAAATTTGGTCCATATATTAAACATGCTTGCACGTATTAGTATGAAACTCGGTACACATATAGACCTCATCGGGCCGAACAACTTTCGCGCTCTAAGTTAATCGCCACGCCAACAGGAAGTCAGCTATTAAGGGTTGTTTGAAAAACGCATGCTCTGGAATTTGATATACTCCTCCTAGACGATTAATCCGATCGCCACCAAACTCGGTCAGCATGAAGTCAAGACACTGATGATTAAAAATTGCCAGGGGATTTTTGATATCTCGAACGGTTTGGCCGTGGCGAGGCAACGAATTTATGGCGAGAAAAAGGAAACAGGAAATGTGTTATAACGTCTTAATACATATATTGATCTTTATGAAACTTCACGAGTGTGTTCGTTATAGGAGTCTGATCACATGGATGTGACTATTGTGAGTCAAAGTTATAGCGCCACCAACTGGCAGCAGGAAGTGTATCACTTTTTGAAATGTTTTGAGATCACCCTCTTATTTTTACCTGATTTGCTTCAAACTTCATCAGTGTAATGTCAATACACAGCAGATGTAGACCTATGACAGGATTTTTGATATTTGAAATATTGTTGCCATGGCAACAGGTCAAACTGTAATAATATTCTTGAGTGTTTTTGAGGCTCTTAACATGCTTCAAATTGCATGAAACTCGACACACACATCAATATTGTCAACCAGTAGACATGGACAAAGCCATAGAAATGGGCGTGGTGGAGGGGCTCAGTAGCGCCACCTTTTGACAAAAGTGGGGGTTAGTTTTTCCTACAGTCACCAAACTCGGTACACATATTATTCTCATCAAGCCGGACAATTTTCTAATTTACATTCATTAGCTCCGACCAACAGGAAGTCAGCTATTTTGGTTTGAATGTTAATTTTTTGAAAAAACAGGCTATGAATTTTATACTACTACTCCTACAGGGTTTATCCAATTTACACCAAGCTTTTTTTAACTTGTTGCGAACACATTGAAGTTGTTTAATTGCAAACGGATTTTGGATATCTCAAACGGTTTGGCCGTGGCGAGGCAACGAATTTATGGCGAGAAAAGGGAAACAGGAAATGTGTTATAACTTCTGCATACATTGATTGATGTTTATGAAACTTCAGGAGTGTGTTGGTTGTAGTAGTCTGATCACATGGATGTAACTATTGTGAGTCAAAGTTATAGCGCCACCAAATGGCAGCAAGAAGTGTATCACTTTTAAAATGCTTTGAGATCACCCTCTTATTTTTACCTGATTTGCTTCAAACTTCATCAGTGTAATGTCAATACACAGCAGATGTAGACCTATGACAGGATTTTTGATATTTGAAATATTGTTGCCATGGCAACAGGTCAAACTGTAATAATATTCTTGAGTGTTTTTGAGGCTCTTAACATGCTTCAAATTGCATGAAACTCGACACACACATCAATATTGTCAACCAGTAGACATGGACAAAGCCATAGAAATGGGCGTGGTGGAGGGGCTCAGTAGCGCCACCTTTTGACAAAAGTGGGGGGATTAGTTTTTCCTACAGTCACCAAACTCGGTACACATATTATTCTCATCAAGCCGGACAATTTTCTAATTTACATTCATTAGCTCCGACCAACAGGAAGTCAGCTATTTTGGTTTGAATGTTAATTTTTTGAAAAAACAGGCTATGAATTTGATACTACTACTCCTACAGGGTTTATCCAATTTACACCAAGCTTTTTTAACTTGTTGCTAACACATTGAAGTTGTTTAATTGCAAACGGATTTTGGATATCTCAAACGGTTTGGCCGTGGCGAGGCAACGAATTTATGGCAAGAAAAGGGAAACAAAGTGTTATAACTTCTGCATACATTAATTGATTTTGATGAAACTTTGGCTTAGTCTTCGTTGTACAAGGCTGATCACATGGATTTGACTATTGTGATTCAAAGTCATAGCGCCACCAACTGGAAGCAGAAAATGTGTCACTTTCAGCATACATTGAGATCACCCTCTTATTTTTACCTGATTTGCTTCAAAATTCATCAGAATAATGTTAAAACTTGGCACATGTAATCCTTTGAAAATGGGCAGGGAGGAGGGGCTCTATAACGGCACCTTGTAGTGCAGTAAATGTGGAGTGAATTTGACATAGCCCTTTGATGTTTAACCGTTTTAAGTGCCTATTGCCCGCTGTGCACAGTTGCCCTGAAGCCACCGGGGTGGCGGTGCCACCGGGCTTGGGCCCGCCATCGCTGCTCGCAGCTATATTTTTATTTTATTTTATTTTTTTTTTTCCGTCTTCCGGGGCTTTTTGGGGGCCTTAACATGCTCAAAAACTCTTGAAAATTGGCACACACATTGGAATCCGCGGCCATTAGGATGCCGGAGAGGCTGGTACCCGGGCGTGGCAGGGGGGCTCGACAGCGCCCCCTTGAAAAAAGTCTGAAAATTTGGTCCATATATTAAACATGCTTGCACGTATTAGTATGAAACTCGGTACACATATAGACCTCATCGGGCCGAACAACTTTCGCGCTCTAAGTTAATCGCCACGCCAACAGGAAGTCAGCTATTAAGGGTTGTTTGAAAAACGCATGCTCTGGAATTTGATATACTCCTCCTAGACGATTAATCCGATCGCCACCAAACTCGGTCAGCATGAAGTCAAGACACTGATGATTAAAAATTGCCAGGGGATTTTTGATATCTCGAACGGTTTGGCCGTGGCGAGGCAACGAATTTATGGCGAGAAAAAGGAAACAGGAAATGTGTTATAACGTCTTAATACATATATTGATCTTTATGAAACTTCACGAGTGTGTTCGTTATAGGAGTCTGATCACATGGATGTGACTATTGTGAGTCAAAGTTATAGCGCCACCAACTGGCAGCAGGAAGTGTATCACTTTTTGAAATGTTTTGAGATCACCCTCTTATTTTTACCTGATTTGCTTCAAACTTCATCAGTGTAATGTCAATACACAGCAGATGTAGACCTATGACAGGATTTTTGATATTTGAAATATTGTTGCCATGGCAACAGGTCAAACTGTAATAATATTCTTGAGTGTTTTTGAGGCTCTTAACATGCTTCAAATTGCATGAAACTCGACACACACATCAATATTGTCAACCAGTAGACATGGACAAAGCCATAGAAATGGGCATGGTGGAGGGGCTCAGTAGCGCCACCTTTTGACAAAAGTGGGGGGGTTAGTTTTTCCTACAGTCACCAAACTCGGTACACATATTATTCTCATCAAGCCGGACAATTTTCTAATTTACATTCATTAGCTCCGACCAACAGGAAGTCAGCTATTTTGGTTTGAATGTTAATTTTTTGAAAAAACAAGCTATGAATTTTATACTACTACTCCTACAGGGTTTATCCAATTTACACCAAGCTTTTTTTAACTTGTTGCGAACACATTGAAGTTGTTTAATTGCAAACGGATTTTGGATATCTCAAACGGTTTGGCCGTGGCGAGGCAACAAATTTATGGCGAGAAAAGGGAAACAGGAAATGTGTTATAACTTCTGCATACATTGATTGATGTTTATGAAACTTCAGGAGTGTGTTGGTTGTAGTAGTCTGATCACATGGATGTAACTATTGTGAGTCAAAGTTATAGCGCCACCAAATGGCAGCAAGAAGTGTATCACTTTTAAAATGCTTTGAGATCACCCTCTTATTTTTACCTGATTTGCTTCAAACTTCATCAGTGTAATGTCAATACACAGCAGATGTAGACCTATGACAGGATTTTTGATATTTGAAATATTGTTGCCATGGCAACAGGTCAAACTGTAATAATATTCTTGAGTGTTTTTGAGGCTCTTAACATGCTTCAAATTGCATGAAACTCGACACACACATCAATATTGTCAACCAGTAGACATGGACAAAGCCATAGAAATGGGCGTGGTGGAGGGGCTCAGTAGCGCCACCTTTTGACAAAAGTGGGGGGGTTAGTTTTTCCTACAGTCACCAAACTCGGTACACATATTATTCTCATCAAGCCGGACAATTTTCTATTTTACATTCATTAGCTCCGACCAACAGGAAGTCAGCTATTTTGGTTTGAATGTTAATTTTTTGAAAAAACAGGCTATGAATTTTATACTACTACTCCTACAGGGTTTATCCAATTTACACCAAGCTTTTTTTAACTTGTTGCTAACACATTGAAGTTGTTTAATTGCAAACGGATTTTGGATATCTCAAACGGTTTGGCCGTGGCGAGGCAACAAATTTATGGCAAGAAAAGGGAAACAAAGTGTTATAACTTCTGCATACATTAATTGATTTTGATGAAACTTTGGCTTAGTCTTCGTTGTACAAGGCTGATCACATGGATTTGACTATTGTGATTCAAAGTCATAGCGCCACCAACTGGAAGCAGAAAATGTGTCACTTTCAGCATACATTGAGATCACCCTCTTATTTTTACCTGATTTCCTTCAAAATTCATCAGAATAATGTTAAAACTTGGCACATGTAATCCTTTGAAAATGGGCGGGGAGGAGGGGCTCTATAACGGCACCTTGTAGTGCAGTAAATGTGGAGTGAATTTGACATAGTCCTTTGATGTTTAACCGTTTTAAGTGCCTATTGCCCGCTGTGCACAGTTGCCCTGAAGCCACCGGGGTGGCGGTGCCACCGGGCTTGGGCCCGCCATCGCTGCTCGCAGCTATATTTAGGGCCCAAGCGAAAATTCGCGCAGGGCCCTCTTGTTCTTCTAAGGATTATTATTTTTTTTTATTTTTTTTTTTTTTTTTTTTTCCGTCTTCCGGGGCTTTTTGGGGGCCTTAACATGCTCAAAAACTCTTGAAAATTGGCACACACATTGGAATCCGCGGCCATTAGGACGCCGGAGAGGCTGGTACCCGGGCGTGGCAGGGGCTCGACAGCGCCCCCTTGAAAAAAGTCTGAAAATTTGGTCCATATATTAAACATGCTTGCACGTATTAGTATGAAACTCGGTACACATATAGACCTCATCGGGCCGAACAACTTTCGCGCTCTAAGTTAATCGCCACGCCAACAGGAAGTCAGCTATTAAGGGTTGTTTGAAAAACGCATGCTCTGGAATTTGATATACTCCTCCTAGACGATTAATCCGATCGCCACCAAACTCGGTCAGCATGAAGTCAAGACACTGATGATTAAAAATTGCAAGGGGATTTTCGATATCTCGAACGGTTTGGCCGTGGCGAGGCAACGAATTTATGGCGAGAAAAAGGAAACAGGAAATGTGTTATAACGTCTTAATACATATATTGATCTTTATGAAACTTCACGAGTGTGTTCGTTATAGGAGTCTGATCACATGGATGTGACTATTGTGAGTCAAAGTTATAGCGCCACCAACTGGCAGCAGGAAGTGTATCACTTTTTGAAATGTTTTGAGATCACCCTCTTATTTTTACCTGATTTGCTTCAAACTTCATCAGTGTAATGTCAATACACAGCAGATGTAGACCTATGACAGGATTTTTGATATTTGAAATATTGTTGCCATGGCAACAGGTCAAACTGTAATAATATTCTTGAGTGTTTTTGAGGCTCTTAACATGCTTCAAATTGCATGAAACTCGACACACACATCAATATTGTCAACCAGTAGACATGGACAAAGCCATAGAAATGGGCATGGTGGAGGGGCTCAGTAGCGCCACCTTTTGACAAAAGTGGGGGGGTTAGTTTTTCCTACAGTCACCAAACTCGGTACACATATTATTCTCATCAAGCCGGACAATTTTCTAATTTACATTCATTAGCTCCGACCAACAGGAAGTCAGCTATTTTGGTTTGAATGTTAATTTTTTGAAAAAAACAGGCTATGAATTTTATACTACTACTCCTACAGGGTTTATCCAATTTACACCAAGCTTTTTTAACTTGTTGCGAACACATTGAAGTTGTTTAATTGCAAACGGATTTTGGATATCTCAAACGGTTTGGCCGTGGCGAGGCAACGAATTTATGGCGAGAAAAGGGAAACAGGAAATGTGTTATAACTTCTGCATACATTGATTGATGTTTATGAAACTTCAGGAGTGTGTTGGTTGTAGTAGTCTGATCACATGGATGTAACTATTGTGAGTCAAAGTTATAGCGCCACCAAATGGCAGCAAGAAGTGTATCACTTTTAAAATGCTTTGAGATCACCCTCTTATTTTTACCTGATTTGCTTCAAACTTCATCAGTGTAATGTCAATACACAGCAGATGTAGACCTATGACAGGATTTTTGATATTTGAAATATCGTTGCCATGGCAACAGGTCAAACTGTAATAATATTCTTGAGTGTTTTTGAGGCTCTTAACATGCTTCAAATTGCATGAAACTCGACACACACATCAATATTGTCAACCAGTAGACATGGACAAAGCCATAGAAATGGGCGTGGTGGAGGGGCTCAGTAGCGCCACCTTTTGACAAAAGTGGGGGGGTTAGTTTTTCCTACAGTCACCAAACTCGGTACACATATTATTCTCATCAAGCCGGACAATTTTCTAATTTACATTCATTAGCTCCGACCAACAGGAAGTCAGCTATTTTGGTTTGAATGTTAATTTTTTGAAAAAACAGGCTATGAATTTTATACTACTACTCCTACAGGGTTTATCCAATTTACACCAAGCTTTTTTTAACTTGTTGCTAACACATTGAAGTTGTTTAATTGCAAACGGATTTTGGATATCTCAAACGGTTTGGCCGTGGCGAGGCAACGAATTTATGGCAAGAAAAGGGAAACAAAGTGTTATAACTTCTGCATACATTAATTGATTTTGATGAAACTTTGGCTTAGTCTTCGTTGTACAAGGCTGATCACATGGATTTGACTATTGTGATTCAAAGTCATAGCGCTACCAACTGGAAGCAGAAAATGTGTCACTTTCAGCATACATTGAGATCACCCTCTTATTTTTACCTGATTTGCTTCAAAATTCATCAGAATAATGTTAAAACTTGGCACATGTAATCCTTTGAAAATGGGCAGGGAGGAGGGGCTCTATAACGGCACCTTGTAGTGCAGTAAATGTGGAGTGAATTTGACATAGTCCTTTGATGTTTAACCGTTTTAAGTGCCTATTGCCCGCTGTGCACAGTTGCCCTGAAGCCACCGGGGTGGCGGTGCCACCGGGCTTGGGCCCGCCATCGCTGCTTGCAGCTATATTTAGGGCCCAAGCGAATTAAGCGCGCAGGGCCCTCTTGTTCTTCTAAGGATTATTATTATTTTTTTTTTTTTTTTTTTTTTTTTTTTTTTTCGTCTTCCGGAGCTTTTTGGGGGCCTTAACATGCTCAAAAACTCTTGAAAATTGGCACACACATTGGAATCCGCGGCCATTAGGACGCCGGAGAGGCTGGTACCCGGGCGTGGCAGGGGGGCTCGACAGCGCCCCCTTGAAAAAAGTCTGAAAATTTGGTCCATATATTAAACATGCTTGCACGTATTAGTATGAAACTCGGTACACATATAGACCTCATCGGGCCGAACAACTTTCGCGCTCTAAGTTAATCGCCACGCCAACAGGAAGTCAGCTATTAAGGGTTGTTTGAAAAACGCATGCTCTGGAATTTGATATACTCCTCCTAGACGATTAATCCGATCGCCACCAAACTCGGTCAGCATGAAGTCAAGACACTGATGATTAAAAATTGCCAGGGGATTTTTGATATCTCGAACGGTTTGGCCGTGGCGAGGCAACGAATTTATGGCGAGAAAAAGGAAACAGGAAATGTGTTATAACGTCTTAATACATATATTGATCTTTATGAAACTTCACGAGTGTGTTCGTTATAGGAGTCTGATCACATGGATGTGACTATTGTGAGTCAAAGTTATAGCGCCACCAACTGGCAGCAGGAAGTGTATCACTTTTTGAAATGTTTTGAGATCACCCTCTTATTTTTACCTGATTTGCTTCAAACTTCATCAGTGTAATGTCAATACACAGCAGATGTAGACCTATGACAGGATTTTTGATATTTGAAATATTGTTGCCATGGCAACAGGTCAAACTGTAATAATATTCTTGAGTGTTTTTGAGGCTCTTAACATGCTTCAAATTGCATGAAACTCGACACACACATCAATATTGTCAACCAGTAGACATGGACAAAGCCATAGAAATGGGCGTGGTGGAGGGGCTCAGTAGCGCCACCTTTTGACAAAAGTGGGGGGGTTAGTTTTTCCTACAGTCACCAAACTCGGTACACATATTATTCTCATCAAGCCGGACAATTTTCTAATTTACATTCATTAGCTCCGACCAACAGGAAGTCAGCTATTTTGGTTTGAATGTTAATTTTTTGAAAAAACAGGCTATGAATTTTATACTACTACTCCTACAGGGTTTATCCAATTTACACCAAGCTTTTTTTAACTTGTTGCGAACACATTGAAGTTGTTTAATTGCAAACGTATTTTGGATATCTCAAACGGTTTGGCCGTGGCGAGGCAACGAATTTATGGCGAGAAAAGGGAAACAGGAAATGTGTTATAACTTCTGCATACATTGATTGATGTTTATGAAACTTCATGAGTGTGTTGGTTGTAGTAGTCTGATCACATGGATGTAACTATTGTGAGTCAAAGTTATAGCGCCACCAAATGGCAGCAAGAAGTGTATCACTTTTAAAATGCTTTGAGATCACCCTCTTATTTTTACCTGATTTGCTTCAAACTTCATCAGTGTAATGTCAATACACAGCAGATGTAGACCTATGACAGGATTTTTGATATTTGAAATATTGTTGCCATGGCAACAGGTCAAACTGTAATAATATTCTTGAGTGTTTTTGAGGCTCTTAACATGCTTCAAATTGCATGAAACTCGACACACACATCAATATTGTCAACCAGTAGACATGGACAAAGCCATAGAAATGGGCGTGGTGGAGGGGCTCAGTAGCGCCACCTTTTGACAAAAGTGGGGGGTTAGTTTTTCCTACAGTCACCAAACTCGGTACACATATTGTTCTCATCAAGCCGGACAATTTTCTAATTTACATTCATTAGCTCCGACCAACAGGAAGTCGGCTATTTTTGTTTGAATGTTAATTTTTTGAAAAAACAGGCTATGAATTTTATACTACTACTCCTACAGGGTTTATCCAATTTACACCAAGCTTTTTTTAACTTGTTGCTAACACATTGAAGTTGTTTAATTGCAAACGGATTTTGGATACCTCAAACGGTTTGGCCGTGGCGAGGCAACAAATTTATGGCGAGAAAAAGGAAACAGGAAATGTGTTATAACGTCTGCATACATATATTGATCTTTATGAAACTTCACGAGTGTGTTAGTTGTAGTAGTCTGATCACATGGATGTGACTATTGTGAGTCAAAGTTATAGCGCCACCAACTGGCAGCAGGAAGTGTATCACTTTTTGAAATGCTTTGAGATCACCCTCTTATTTTTACCTGATTTGCTTCAAACTTCATCAGTGTAATGTCAATACACAGCAGATGTAGACCTATGACAGGATTTTTGATATTTGAAATATTGTTGCCATGGCAACAGGTCAAACTGTAATAATATTCTTGAGTGTTTTTGAGGCTCTTAACATGCTTCAAATTGCATGAAACTCGACACACACATCAATATTGTCAACCAGTAGACATGGACAAAGCCATAGAAATGGGCGTGGTGAAGGGGCTCAGTAGCGCCACCTTTTGTCAAAAGTGGGGGGGTTAGTTTTTCCTACAGTCACCAAACTCGGTACACATATTGTACTCATCAAGCCGGACAATTTTCTAATTTACATTCTTTAGCTCCGACCAACAGGAAGCCGGCTATTTTTGTTTGAATGTTAATTTTTTGAAAAAACAGGCTATGAATTTTATACTACTACTCCTACAGGGTTTATCCAATTTACACCAAGCTTTTTTTAACTTGTTGCTAACACATTGAAGTTGTTTAATTGCAAACGGATTTTGGATACCTCAAACGGTTTGGCCGTGGTGAGGCAACGAATTTATGGCAAGAAAAGGAAACAAAGTGTTATAACTTCTGCATACATTAATTGATTTTGATGAAACTTTGGCTTAGTCTTCGTTGTACAAGGCTGATAACATGGATTTGACTATTGTGATTCAAAGTCATAGCGCCACCAACTGGAAGCAGAAAATGTGTCACTTTCAGCATACATTGAGATCACCCTCTTATTTTTACCTGATTTGCTTCAAAATTCATCAGAATAATGTTAACTTGGCACATGTAATCCTTTGAAAATGGGCAGGGAGGAGGGGCTCTATAGCGGCACCTTGTAGTGCAGTAAATGTGGAGTGAATTTGACATAGCCCTTTGATGTTTAACCGTTTTAATTGCCTATTGCCCGCTGTGCACAGCTGCCCTGAAGCCACCGGGGTGGCGGTGCCACCGGGCTTGGGCCCGCCATCGCTGCTCGCAGCTATATTTAGGGCCCAAGCGAAAATTCGCGCAGGGCCCTCTTGTTCTTCTAAGGATTATTATTATTATTATTTTTTTTTTCCGTCTTCCGGGGCTTTTTGGGGGCCTTAACATGCTCAAAAACTCTTGAAAATTGGCACACACATTGGAATCCGCGGCCATTAGGACGCCGGAGAGGCTGGTACCCGGGCGTGGCAGGGGGGCTCGACAGCGCCCCCTTGAAAAAAGTCTGAAAATTTGGTCCATATATTAAACATGCTTGCACGTATTAGTATGAAACTCGGTACACATATAGACCTCATCGGGCCGAACAACTTTCGCGCTCTAAGTTAATCGCCACGCCAACAGGAAGTCAGCTATTAAGGGTTGTTTGAAAAACGCATGCTCTGGAATTTGATATACTCCTCCTAGACGATTAATCCGATCGCCACCAAACTCGGTCAGCATGAAGTCAAGACACTGATGATTAAAAATTGCAAGGGGATTTTCGATATCTCGAACGGTTTGGCCGTGGCGAGGCAACGAATTTATGGCGAGAAAAAGGAAACAGGAAATGTGTTATAACGTCTTAATACATATATTGATCTTTATGAAACTTCACGAGTGTGTTCGTTATAGGAGTCTGATCACATGGATGTGACTATTGTGAGTCAAAGTTATAGCGCCACCAACTGGCAGCAGGAAGTGTATCACTTTTTGAAATGTTTTGAGATCACCCTCTTATTTTTACCTGATTTGCTTCAAACTTCATCAGTGTAATGTCAATACACAGCAGATGTAGACCTATGACAGGATTTTTGATATTTGAAATATTGTTGCCATGGCAACAGGTCAAACTGTAATAATATTCTTGAGTGTTTTTGAGGCTCTTAACATGCTTCAAATTGCATGAAACTCGACACACACATCAATATTGTCAACCAGTAGACATGGACAAAGCCATAGAAATGGGCATGGTGGAGGGGCTCAGTAGCGCCACCTTTTGACAAAAGTGGGGGTTAGTTTTTCCTACAGTCACCAAACTCGGTACACATATTATTCTCATCAAGCCGGACAATTTTCTAATTTACATTCATTAGCTCCGACCAACAGGAAGTCAGCTATTTTGGTTTGAATGTTAATTTTTTGAAAAAAACAGGCTATGAATTTTATACTACTACTCCTACAGGGTTTATCCAATTTACACCAAGCTTTTTTTAACTTGTTGCGAACACATTGAAGTTGTTTAATTGCAAACGTATTTTGGATATCTCAAACGGTTTGGCCGTGGCGAGGCAACGAATTTATGGCGAGAAAAGGGAAACAGGAAATGTGTTATAACTTCTGCATACATTGATTGATGTTTATGAAACTTCATGAGTGTGTTGGTTGTAGTAGTCTGATCACATGGATGTAACTATTGTGAGTCAAAGTTATAGCGCCACCAAATGGCAGCAAGAAGTGTATCACTTTTAAAATGCTTTGAGATCACCCTCTTATTTTTACCTGATTTGCTTCAAACTTCATCAGTGTAATGTCAATACACAGCAGATGTAGACCTATGACAGGATTTTTGATATTTGAAATATCGTTGCCATGGCAACAGGTCAAACTGTAATAATATTCTTGAGTGTTTTTGAGGCTCTTAACATGCTTCAAATTGCATGAAACTCGACACACACATCAATATTGTCAACCAGTAGACATGGACAAAGCCATAGAAATGGGCGTGGTGGAGGGGCTCAGTAGCGCCACCTTTTGACAAAAGTGGGGGTTAGTTTTTCCTACAGTCACCAAACTCGGTACACATATTATTCTCATCAAGCCGGACAATTTTCTAATTTACATTCATTAGCTCCGACCAACAGGAAGTCAGCTATTTTGGTTTGAATGTTAATTTTTTGAAAAAACAGGCTATGAATTTTATACTACTACTCCTACAGGGTTTATCCAATTTACACCAAGCTTTTTTTAACTTGTTGCTAACACATTGAAGTTGTTTAATTGCAAACGGATTTTGGATATCTCAAACGGTTTGGCCGTGGCGAGGCAACGAATTTATGGCAAGAAAAGGGAAACAAAGTGTTATAACTTCTGCATACATTAATTGATTTTGATGAAACTTTGGCTTAGTCTTCGTTGTACAAGGCTGATCACATGGATTTGACTATTGTGATTCAAAGTCATAGCGCTACCAACTGGAAGCAGAAAATGTGTCACTTTCAGCATACATTGAGATCACCCTCTTATTTTTACCTGATTTGCTTCAAAATTCATCAGAATAATGTTAAAACTTGGCACATGTAATCCTTTGAAAATGGGCAGGGAGGAGGGGCTCTATAACGGCACCTTGTAGTGCAGTAAATGTGGAGTGAATTTGACATAGTCCTTTGATGTTTAACCGTTTTAAGTGCCTATTGCCCGCTGTGCACAGTTGCCCTGAAGCCACCGGGGTGGCGGTGCCACCGGGCATGGGCCCGCCATCGCTGCTCGTTATTATTATTTTTAGGGCCCAAGCGAAAATTCGCGCAGGGCCCTCTTGTTCTTCTAAGGATTATTTTTATTTTTTTTTTTTTTTTTTTTTTTTTTTTTTCCGTCTTCCAGGGCTTTTTGGGGGCCTTAACATGCTCAAAAACTCTTGAAAATTGTCACACACATTGGAATCCGCGGCCATTAGGACGCCGGAGAGGCTGGTACCCGGGCGTGGCAGGGGGGCTCGACAGCGCCCCCTTGAAAAAAGTCTGAAAATTTGGTCCATATATTAAACATGCTTGCACGTATTAGTATGAAACTCGGTACACATATAGACCTCATCGGGCCGAACAACTTTCGCGCTCTAAGTTAATCGCCACGCCAACAGGAAGTCAGCTATTAAGGGTTGTTTGAAAAACGCATGCTCTGGAATTTGATATACTCCTCCTAGATGATTAATCCGATCGCCACCAAACTCGGTCAGCATGAAGTCAAGACACTGATGATTAAAAATTGCCAGGGGATTTTTGATATCTCGAACGGTTTGGCCGTGGCGAGGCAACGAATTTATGGCGAGAAAAAGGAAACAGGAAATGTGTTATAACGTCTTAATACATATATTGATCTTTATGAAACTTCACGAGTGTGTTCGTTATAGGAGTCTGATCACATGGATGTGACTATTGTGAGTCAAAGTTATAGCGCCACCAACTGGCAGCAGGAAGTGTATCACTTTTTGAAATGTTTTGAGATCACCCTCTTATTTTTACCTGATTTGCTTCAAACTTCATCAGTGTAATGTCAATACACAGCAGATGTAGACCTATGACAGGATTTTTGATATTTGAAATATTGTTGCCATGGCAACAGGTCAAACTGTAATAATATTCTTGAGTGTTTTTGAGGCTCTTAACATGCTTCAAATTGCATGAAACTCGACACACACATCAATATTGTCAACCAGTAGACATGGACAAAGCCATAGAAATGGGCGTGGTGGAGGGGCTCAGTAGCGCCACCTTTTGACAAAAGTGGGGGTTAGTTTTTCCTAGAGTCACCAACATCGGTACACATATTATTCTCATCAAGCCGGACAATTTTCTAATTTTCATTCATTAGCTCCGACCAACAGGAAGTCAGCTATTTTGGTTTGAATGTTAATTTTTTGAAAAAACAGGCTATGAATTTTATACTACTACTCCTACAGGGTTTATCCAATTTACACCAAGCTTTTTTTAACTTGTTGCGAACACATTGAAGTTGTTTAATTGCAAACGGATTTTGGATATCTCAAACGGTTTGGCCGTGGCGAGGCAACGAATTTATGGCGAGAAAAGGGAAACAGGAAATGTGTTATAACTTCTGCATACATTGATTGATGTTTATGAAACTTCAGGAGTGTGTTGGTTGTAGTAGTCTGATCACATGGATGTAACTATTGTGAGTCAAAGTTATAGCGCCACCAAATGGCAGCAAGAAGTGTATCACTTTTAAAATGCTTTGAGATCACCCTCTTATTTTTACCTGATTTGCTTCAAACTTCATCAGTGTAATGTCAATACACAGCAGATGTAGACCTATGACAGGATTTTTGATATTTGAAATATTGTTGCCATGGCAACAGGTCAAACTGTAATAATATTCTTGAGTGTTTTTGAGGCTCTTAACATGCTTCAAATTGCATGAAACTCGACACACACATCAATATTGTCAACCAGTAGACATGGACAAAGCCATAGAAATGGGCGTGGTGGAGGGGCTCAGTAGCGCCACCTTTTGACAAAAGTGGGGGGATTAGTTTTTCCTACAGTCACCAAACTCGGTACACATATTATTCTCATCAAGCCGGACAATTTTCTAATTTACATTCATTAGCTCCGACCAACAGGAAGTCAGCTATTTTGGTTTGAATGTTAATTTTTTGAAAAAACAGGCTATGAATTTGATACTACTACTCCTACAGGGTTTATCCAATTTACACCAAGCTTTTTTTAACTTGTTGCTAACACATTGAAGTTGTTTAATTGCAAACGGATTTTGGATATCTCAAACGGTTTGGCCGTGGCGAGGCAACGAATTTATGGCAAGAAAAGGGAAACAAAGTGTTATAACTTCTGCATACATTAATTGATTTTGATGAAACTTTGGCTTAGTCTTCGTTGTACAAGGCTGATCACATGGATTTGACTATTGTGATTCAAAGTCATAGCGCCACCAACTGGAAGCAGAAAATGTGTCACTTTCAGCATACATTGAGATCACCCTCTTATTTTTACCTGATTTGCTTCAAAATTCATCAGAATAATGTTAAAACTTGGCACATGTAATCCTTTGAAAATGGGCAGGGAGGAGGGGCTCTATAACGGCACCTTGTAGTGCAGTAAATGTGGAGTGAATTTGACATAGCCCTTTGATGTTTAACCGTTTTAAGTGCCTATTGCCCGCTGTGCACAGTTGCCCTGAAGCCACCGGGGTGGCGGTGCCACCGGGCTTGGGCCCGCCATCGCTGCTCGCAGCTATATTTTTATTTTATTTTATTTTTTTTTTTTCCGTCTTCCGGGGCTTTTTGGGGGCCTTAACATGCTCAAAAACTCTTGAAAATTGGCACACACATTGGAATCCGCGGCCATTAGGATGCCGGAGAGGCTGGTACCCGGGCGTGGCAGGGGGGCTCGACAGCGCCCCCTTGAAAAAAGTCTGAAAATTTGGTCCATATATTAAACATGCTTGCACGTATTAGTATGAAACTCGGTACACATATAGACCTCATCGGGCCGAACAACTTTCGCGCTCTAAGTTAATCGCCACGCCAACAGGAAGTCAGCTATTAAGGGTTGTTTGAAAAACGCATGCTCTGGAATTTGATATACTCCTCCTAGACGATTAATCCGATCGCCACCAAACTCGGTCAGCATGAAGTCAAGACACTGATGATTAAAAATTGCCAGGGGATTTTTGATATCTCGAACGGTTTGGCCGTGGCGAGGCAACGAATTTATGGCGAGAAAAAGGAAACAGGAAATGTGTTATAACGTCTTAATACATATATTGATCTTTATGAAACTTCACGAGTGTGTTCGTTATAGGAGTCTGATCACATGGATGTGACTATTGTGAGTCAAAGTTATAGCGCCACCAACTGGCAGCAGGAAGTGTATCACTTTTTGAAATGTTTTGAGATCACCCTCTTATTTTTACCTGATTTGCTTCAAACTTCATCAGTGTAATGTCAATACACAGCAGATGTAGACCTATGACAGGATTTTTGATATTTGAAATATTGTTGCCATGGCAACAGGTCAAACTGTAATAATATTCTTGAGTGTTTTTGAGGCTCTTAACATGCTTCAAATTGCATGAAACTCGACACACACATCAATATTGTCAACCAGTAGACATGGACAAAGCCATAGAAATGGGCGTGGTGGAGGGGCTCAGTAGCGCCACCTTTTGAAAAAAGTGGGGGTTAGTTTTTCCTACAGTCACCAAACTCGGTACACATATTATTCTCATCAAGCCGGACAATTTTCTAATTTACATTCATTAGCTCCGACCAACAGGAAGTCAGCTATTTTGGTTTGAATGTTAATTTTTTGAAAAAACAGGCTATGAATTTTATACTACTACTCCTACAGGGTTTATCCAATTTACACCAAGCTTTTTTTAACTTGTTGCGAACACATTGAAGTTGTTTAATTGCAAACGTATTTTGGATATCTCAAACGGTTTGGCCGTGGCGAGGCAACGAATTTATGGCGAGAAAAGGGAAACAGGAAATGTGTTATAACTTCTGCATACATTGATTGATGTTTATGAAACTTCATGAGTGTGTTGGTTGTAGTAGTCTGATCACATGGATGTAACTATTGTGAGTCAAAGTTATAGCGCCACCAAATGGCAGCAAGAAGTGTATCACTTTTAAAATGCTTTGAGATCACCCTCTTATTTTTACCTGATTTGCTTCAAACTTCATCAGTGTAATGTCAATACACAGCAGATGTAGACCTATGACAGGATTTTTGATATTTGAAATATTGTTGCCATGGCAACAGGTCAAACTGTAATAATATTCTTGAGTGTTTTTGAGGCTCTTAACATGCTTCAAATTGCATGAAACTCGACACACACATCAATATTGTCAACCAGTAGACATGGACAAAGCCATAGAAATGGGCGTGGTGGAGGGGCTCAGTAGCGCCACCTTTTGACAAAAGTGGGGGTTAGTTTTTCCTACAGTCACCAAACTCGGTACACATATTGTTCTCATCAAGCCGGACAATTTTCTAATTTACATTCATTAGCTCCGACCAACAGGAAGTCGGCTATTTTTGTTTGAATGTTAATTTTTTGAAAAAACAGGCTATGAATTTTATACTACTACTCCTACAGGGTTTATCCAATTTACACCAAGCTTTTTTTAACTTGTTGCTAACACATTGAAGTTGTTTAATTGCAAACGGATTTTGGATACCTCAAACGGTTTGGCCGTGGCGAGGCAACAAATTTATGGCGAGAAAAAGGAAACAGGAAATGTGTTATAACGTCTGCATACATATATTGATCTTTATGAAACTTCACGAGTGTGTTAGTTGTAGTAGTCTGATCACATGGATGTGACTATTGTGAGTCAAAGTTATAGCGCCACCAACTGGCAGCAGGAAGTGTATCACTTTTTGAAATGCTTTGAGATCACCCTCTTATTTTTACCTGATTTGCTTCAAACTTCATCAGTGTAATGTCAATACACAGCAGATGTAGACCTATGACAGGATTTTTGATATTTGAAATATTGTTGCCATGGCAACAGGTCAAACTGTAATAATATTCTTGAGTGTTTTTGAGGCTCTTAACATGCTTCAAATTGCATGAAACTCGACACACACATCAATATTGTCAACCAGTAGACATGGACAAAGCCATAGAAATGGGCGTGGTGAAGGGGCTCAGTAGCGCCACCTTTTGTCAAAAGTGGGGGTTAGTTTTTCCTACAGTCACCAAACTCGGTACACATATTGTACTCATCAAGCCGGACAATTTTCTAATTTACATTCTTTAGCTCCGACCAACAGGAAGTCGGCTATTTTTGTTTGAATGTTAATTTTTTGAAAAAACAGGCTATGAATTTTATACTACTACTCCTACAGGGTTTATCCAATTTACACCAAGCTTTTTTAACTTGTTGCTAACACATTGAAGTTGTTTAATTGCAAACGGATTTTGGATACCTCAAACGGTTTGGCCGTGGTGAGGCAACGAATTTATGGCAAGAAAAGGAAACAAAGTGTTATAACTTCTGCATACATTAATTGATTTTGATGAAACTTCGGCTTAGTCTTCGTTGTACAAGGCTGATAACATGGATTTGACTATTGTGATTCAAAGTCATAGCGCCACCAACTGGAAGCAGAAAATGTGTCACTTTCAGCATACATTGAGATCACCCTCTTATTTTTACCTGATTTGCTTCAAAATTCATCAGAATAATGTTAAAACTTGGCACATGTAATCCTTTGAAAATGGGCAGGGAGGAGGGGCTCTATAGCGGCACCTTGTAGTGCAGTAAATGTGGAGTGAATTTGACATAGCCCTTTGATGTTTAACCGTTTTAATTGCCTATTGCCCGCTGTGCACAGCTGCCCTGAAGCCACCGGGGTGGCGGTGCCACCGGGCTTGGGCCCGCCATCGCTGCTCGCAGCTATATTTAGGGCCCAAGCGAAAATTCGCGCAGGGCCCTCTTGTTCTTCTAAGGATTATTATTATTATTATTTTTTTTTTCCGTCTTCCGGGGCTTTTTGGGGGCCTTAACATGCTCAAAAACTCTTGAAAATTGGCACACACATTGGAATCCGCGGCCATTAGGACGCCGGAGAGGCTGGTACCCGGGCGTGGCAGGGGGGCTCGACAGCGCCCCCTTGAAAAAAGTCTGAAAATTTGGTCCATATATTAAACATGCTTGCACGTATTAGTATGAAACTCGGTACACATATAGACCTCATCGGGCCGAACAACTTTCGCGCTCTAAGTTAATCGCCACGCCAACAGGAAGTCAGCTATTAAGGGTTGTTTGAAAAACGCATGCTCTGGAATTTGATATACTCCTCCTAGACGATTAATCCGATCGCCACCAAACTCGGTCAGCATGAAGTCAAGACACTGATGATTAAAAATTGCAAGGGGATTTTCGATATCTCGAACGGTTTGGCCGTGGCGAGGCAACGAATTTATGGCGAGAAAAAGGAAACAGGAAATGTGTTATAACGTCTTAATACATATATTGATCTTTATGAAACTTCACGAGTGTGTTCATTATAGGAGTCTGATCACATGGATGTGACTATTGTGAGTCAAAGTTATAGCGCCACCAACTGGCAGCAGGAAGTGTATCACTTTTTGAAATGTTTTGAGATCACCCTCTTATTTTTACCTGATTTGCTTCAAACTTCATCAGTGTAATGTCAATACACAGCAGATGTAGACCTATGACAGGATTTTTGATATTTGAAATATTGTTGCCATGGCAACAGGTCAAACTGTAATAATATTCTTGAGTGTTTTTGAGGCTCTTAACATGCTTCAAATTGCATGAAACTCGACACACACATCAATATTGTCAACCAGTAGACATGGACAAAGCCATAGAAATGGGCATGGTGGAGGGGCTCAGTAGCGCCACCTTTTGACAAAAGTGGGGGTTAGTTTTTCCTACAGTCACCAAACTCGGTACACATATTATTCTCATCAAGCCGGACAATATTCTAATTTACATTCATTAGCTCCGACCAACAGGAAGTCAGCAATGATGGTTTGAAGGTTAATTTTTTGAAAAACAGAGGCTATGAATTTTATACTACTACTCCTACAGGGTTTATCCAATTTACACCAAGCTTTTTTAACTTGTTGCGTACACTTTGAAGTTGTTTAATTGCAAACGGATTTTGGATATCTCAATCGGTTTGGCAGTGGAGAGGCAACGTATTTATGGCGAGAAAAGGGAAACAGGAAATGTGTTATAACTTCTGCATACATTGATTGATGTTTATGAAACTTCATGAGTTTGTTTGTTGTAGTAGTCTGATCACATGTATGTAACTATTGTGAGTCAAAGTTATAGCGCCACCAAATGGCAGCAAGAAGTGTATCACTTTTAAAATGCTTTGAGATCACCCTCTTATTTTTACCTGATTTGCTTCAAACTTCATCAGTGTAATGTCAATACACAGCAGATGTAATCCTTTGAATATGGGAAGGGAGGAGGGTCTATATAACGGCACCTTGTAGTGCAGTAAATGTGGAGTGAATTTGACATAGCCCTTTGATGTTTAACCGTTTTAAGTGCCTATTGCCCGCTGTGCACAGTTGCCCTGAAGCCACCGGGGTGGCGGTGCCACCGGGCTTGGGCCCGCCATCGCTGCTCGCAGCTATATTTTTATTTTATTTTATTTTTTTTTTTTTTCCGTCTTCCGGGGCTTTTTGAGGCTCTTAACATGCTTCAAATTGCATGAAACTCGACACACACATCAATATTGTCAACCAGTAGACATGGACAAAGCCATAGAAATGGGCGTGGTGGAGGGGCTCAGTAGCGCCACCTTTTGACAAAAGTGGGGGATAGTATTTCCTACAGTCACCAAACTCGGTACACATATTATTCTCATCAAGCCGGACAATTTTCTAATTTACATTCATTAGCTCCGACCAACAGGAAGTCAGCTATTTTGGTTTGAATGTTAATTTTTTGAAAAAACAGGCTATGAATTTTATACTACTACTCCTACAGGGTTTATCCAATTTACACCAAGCTTTTTTTAACTTGTTGCTAACACATTGAAGTTGTTTAATTGCAAACGGATTTTGGATATCTCAAACGGTTTGGCCGTGGCGAGGCAACGAATTTATGGCAAGAAAAAGGAAACAAAGTGTTATAACTTCTGCATACATTAATTGATTTTGATGAAACTTCACGGCTTAGTCTTCGTTGTACAAGGCTGATCACATGGATTTGACTATTGTGATTCAAAGTCATAGCGCCACCAACTGGAAGCAGAAAATGTGTCACTTTCAGCATACATTGAGATCACCCTCTTATTTTTACCTGATTTGCTTCAAAATTCATCAGAATAATGTTAAAACTTGGCACATGTAATCCTTTGAAAATGGGCAGGGAGGAGGGGCTCTATAACGGCACCTTGTAGTGCAGTAAATGTGGAGTGAATTTGACATAGTCCTTTGATGTTTAACCGTTTTAAGTGCCTATTGCCCGCTGTGCACAGTTGCCCTGAAGCCACCGGGGTGGCGGTGCCACCGGGCTTGGGCCCGCCATCGCTGCTCGCAGCTATATTTAGGGCCCAAGCGAAAATTCGCGCAGGGCCCTCTTGTTCTTCTAAGGATTATTATTATTTTTTTTTTTTTTTTTTATTATTTTTTTTTTCCGTCTTCCGGGGCTTTTTGGGGGCCTTAACATGCTCAAAAACTCTTGAAAATTGGCACACACATTGGAATCCGCGGCCATTAGGACGCCGGAGAGGCTGGTACCCGGGCGTGGCAGGGGGGCTCGACAGCGCCCCCTTGAACAAAAGTCTGAAAATTTGGTCCATATATTAAACATGCTTGCACGTATTAGTATGAAACTCGGTACACATATAGACCTCATCGGGCCGAACAACTTTCGCGCTCTAAGTTAATCGCCACGCCAACAGGAAGTCAGCTATTAAGGGTTGTTTGAAAAACGTATGCTCTGGAATTTGATATACTCCTCCTAGACGATTAATCCGATCGCCACCAAACTCGGTCAGCATGAAGTCAAGACACTGATGATTAAAAATTGCCAGGGGATTTTTGATATCTCGAACGGTTTGGCCGTGGCGAGGCAACGAATTTATGGCGAGAAAAAGGAAACAGGAAATGTGTTATAACGTCTTAATACATATATTGATCTTTATGAAACTTCACGAGTGTGTTCGTTATAGGAGTCTGATCACATGGATGTGACTATTGTGAGTCAAAGTTATAGCGCCACCAACTGGCAGCAGGAAGTGTATCACTTTTGAAATGTTTTGAGATCACCCTCTTATTTTTACCTGATTTGCTTCAAACTTCATCAGTGTAATGTCAATACACAGCAGATGTAGACCTATGACAGGATTTTTGATATTTGAAATATTGTTGCCATGGCAACAGGTCAAACTGTAATAATATTCTTGAGTGTTTTTGAGGCTCTTAACATGCTTCAAATTGCATGAAACTCGACACACACATCAATATTGTCAACCAGTAGACATGGACAAAGCCATAGAAATGGGCGTGGTGGAGGGGCTCAGTAGCGCCACCTTTTGACAAAAGTGGGGGTTAGTTTTTCCTACAGTCACCAAACTCGGTACACATATTATTCTCATCAAGCCGGACAATTTTCTAATTTACATTCATTAGCTCAGACCAACAGGAAGTCAGCTATTTTGGTTTGAATGTTAATTTTTTGAAAAAACAGGCTATGAATTTTATACTACTACTCCTACAGGGTTTATCCAATTTACACCAAGCTTTTTTTAACTTGTTGCGAACACATTGAAGTTGTTTAATTGCAAACGGATTTTGGATATCTCAAACGGTTTGGCCGTGGCGAGGCAACGAATTTATGGCGAGAAAAAGGAAACAGGAAATGTGTTATAACTTCTGCATACATTGATTGATGTTTATGAAACTTCAGGAGTGTGTTGGTTGTAGTAGTCTGATCACATGGATGTAACTATTGTGAGTCAAAGTTATAGCGCCACCAAATGGCAGCAAGAAGTGTATCACTTTTAAAATGCTTTGAGATCACCCTCTTATTTTTACCTGATTTGCTTCAAACTTCATCAGTGTAATGTCAATACACAGCAGATGTAGACCTATGACAGGATTTTTGATATCTGAAATATTGTTGCCATGGCAACAGGTCAAACTGTAATAATATTCTTGAGTGTTTTTGAGGCTCTTAACATGCTTCAAATTGCATGAAACTCGACACACACATCAATATTGTCAACCAGTAGACATGGACAAAGCCATAGAAATGGGCGTGGTGGAGGGGCTCAGTAGCGCCACCTTTTGACAAAAGTGGGGGGGTTAGTTTTTCCTACAGACACCAAACTCGGTACACATATTATTCTCATCAAGCCGGACAATTTTCTAATTTACATTCATTAGCTCCGACCAACAGGAAGTCAGCTATTTTTGTTTGAATGTTAATTTTTTGAAAAAACAGGCTATGCACTGCAAAAAATGCTGTTCTTACTTAGAATTTTTGTCTTGTTTTTAGTCAAAATATCTTAAAGTTCTTAAATCAAGAAGCATTTTCTTGACAAGTACAAATTATTTTCTTGTTTTCAGGAAAAATAAATCAAAATTGAGTACTTTTTTCCTTAAAACAAGCAAAATAATCTGCCAATGGGGTAAGCAAAATAATCTTAGTCCAAACTGAAAACAAGATTATATAGCTTATTCTTGGTTTGAAATAAGATTATTTTGCTTACCCCATTGGCAGATTATTTTGCTTGTTTTAAGGAAAGACTTACTTAATTTTGACTTATTTTTCCTGAAAACAAGAAAATAATTTTTACTTGTCAAGAAAATGCGTCTTGATTTAAGAACTTTAAGATATTTTGACTAGAAACAAGACAAAAAATCTAAGTAAGAACAGCATTTTTTGCAGTGTGAATTTTATACTACTACTCCTACAGGGTTTATCCAATTTACACCAAGCTTTTTTTAACTTGTTGCTAACACATTGAAGTTGTTTAATTGCAAACGGATTTTGGATATCTCAAACGGTTTGGCCGTGGCGAGGCAACGAATTTATGGCAAGAAAAGGGAAACAAAGTGTTATAACTTCTGCATACATTAATTGATTTTGATGAAACTTTGGCTTAGTCTTCGTTGTACAAGGCTGATCACATGGATTTGAGTATTGTGATTCAAAGTCATAGCGCCACCAACTGGAAGCAGAAAATGTGTCACTTTCAGCATACATTGAGATCACCCTCTTATTTTTACCTGATTTGCTTCAAAATTCATCAGAATAATGTTAAAACTTGGCACATGTAATCCTTTGAAAATGGGCAGGGAGGAAGGGGTCTATAGCGGCACCTTTTAGTGCAGTAAATGTGGAGTGAATTTGACATAGTCCTTTGATGTTTAACCGTTTTAAGTGCCTATTGCCCGCTGTGCACAGTTGCCCTGAAGCCACCGGGGTGGCGGTGCCACCGGGCTTGGGCCCGCCATCGCTGCTCGCAGCTATATTTATTATTATTTTTTTATTTTATTATTTTTTTTTTCCGTCTTCCGGGGCTTTTTGGGGGCCTTAACATGCTCAAAAACTCTTGAAAATTGGCACACACATTGGAATCCGCGGCCATTAGGATGCCGGAGAGGCTGGTACCCGGGCGTGGCAGGGGGGCTCGACAGCGCCCCCTTGAAAAAAGTCTGAAAATTTGGTCCATATATTAAACATGCTTGCACGTATTAGTATGAAACTCGGTACACATATAGACCTCATCGGGCCGAACAACTTTCGCGCTCTAAGTTAATCGCCACGCCAACAGGAAGTCAGCTATTAAGGGTTGTTTGAAAAACGCATGCTCTGGAATTTGATATACTCCTCCTAGACGATTAATCCGATCGCCACCAAACTCGGTCAGCATGAAGTCAAGACACTGATGATTAAAAATTGCCAGGGGATTTTTGATATCTCGAACGGTTTGGCCGTGGCGAGGCAACGAATTTATGGCGAGAAAAAGGAAACAGGAAATGTGTTATAACGTCTTAATACATATATTGATCTTTATGAAACTTCACGAGTGTGTTCGTTATAGGAGTCTGATCACATGGATGTGACTATTGTGAGTCAAAGTTATAGCGCCACCAACTGGCAGCAGGAAGTGTATCACTTTTTGAAATGTTTTGAGATCACCCTCTTATTTTTACCTGATTTGCTTCAAACTTCATCAGTGTAATGTCAATACACAGCAGATGTAGACCTATGACAGGATTTTTGATATTTGAAATATTGTTGCCATGGCAACAGGTCAAACTGTAATAATATTCTTGAGTGTTTTTGAGGCTCTTAACATGCTTCAAATTGCATGAAACTTGACACACACATCAATATTGTCAACCAGTAGACATGGACAAAGCCATAGAAATGGGCGTGGTGGAGGGGCTCAGTAGCGCCACCTTTTGACAAAAGTGGGGGTTAGTTTTTCCTACAGTCACCAAACTCGGTACACATATTATTCTCATCAAGCCGGACAATTTTCTAATTTACATTCATTAGCTCCGACCAACAGGAAGTCAGCTATTTTGGTTTGAATGTTAATTTTTTGAAAAAACAGGCTATGAATTTTATACTACTACTCCTACAGGGTTTATCCAATTTACACCAAGCTTTTTTTAACTTGTTGCGAACACATTGAAGTTGTTTAATTGCAAACGTATTTTGGATATCTCAAACGGTTTGGCCGTGGCGAGGCAACGAATTTATGGCGAGAAAAGGGAAACAGGAAATGTGTTATAACTTCTGCATACATTGATTGATGTTTATGAAACTTCATGAGTGTGTTGGTTGTAGTAGTCTGATCACATGGATGTAACTATTGTGAGTCAAAGTTATAGCGCCACCAAATGGCAGCAAGAAGTGTATCACTTTTAAAATGCTTTGAGATCACCCTCTTATTTTTACCTGATTTGCTTCAAACTTCATCAGTGTAATGTCAATACACAGCAGATGTAGACCTATGACAGGATTTTTGATATTTGAAATATTGTTGCCATGGCAACAGGTCAAACTGTAATAATATTCTTGAGTGTTTTTGAGGCTCTTAACATGCTTCAAATTGCATGAAACTCGACACACACATCAATATTGTCAACCAGTAGACATGGACAAAGCCATAGAAATGGGCGTGGTGGAGGGGCTCAGTAGCGCCACCTTTTGACAAAAGTGGGGGTTAGTTTTTCCTACAGTCACCAAACTCGGTACACATATTGTTCTCATCAAGCCGGACAATTTTCTAATTTACATTCATTAGCTCCGACCAACAGGAAGTCGGCTATTTTTGTTTGAATGTTAATTTTTTGAAAAAACAGGCTATGAATTTTATACTACTACTCCTACAGGGTTTATCCAATTTACACCAAGCTTTTTTTAACTTGTTGCTAACACATTGAAGTTGTTTAATTGCAAACGGATTTTGGATACCTCAAACGGTTTGGCCGTGGCGAGGCAACAAATTTATGGCGAGAAAAAGGAAACAGGAAATGTGTTATAACGTCTGCATACATATATTGATCTTTATGAAACTTCACGAGTGTGTTAGTTGTAGTAGTCTGATCACATGGATGTGACTATTGTGAGTCAAAGTTATAGCGCCACCAACTGGCAGCAGGAAGTGTATCACTTTTTGAAATGCTTTGAGATCACCCTCTTATTTTTACCTGATTTGCTTCAAACTTCATCAGTGTAATGTCAATACACAGCAGATGTAGACCTATGACAGGATTTTTGATATTTGAAATATTGTTGCCATGGCAACAGGTCAAACTGTAATAATATTCTTGAGTGTTTTTGAGGCTCTTAACATGCTTCAAATTGCATGAAACTCGACACACACATCAATATTGTCAACCAGTAGACATGGACAAAGCCATAGAAATGGGCGTGGTGAAGGGGCTCAGTAGCGCCACCTTTTGTCAAAAGTTTGGGGGTTAGTTTTTCCTACAGTCACCAAACTCGGTACACATATTGTACTCATCAAGCCGGACAATTTTCTAATTTACATTCTTTAGCTCCGACCAACAGGAAGTCGGCTATTTTTGTTTGAATGTTAATTTTTTGAAAAAACAGGCTATGAATTTTATACTACTACTCCTACAGGGTTTATCCAATTTACACCAAGCTTTTTTTAACTTGTTGCTAACACATTGAAGTTGTTTAATTGCAAACGGATTTTGGATACCTCAAACGGTTTGGCCTTGGTGAGGCAACGAATTTATGGCAAGAAAAGGAAACAAAGTGTTATAACTTCTGCATACATTAATTGATTTTGATGAAACTTCGGCTTAGTCTTCGTTGTACAAGGCTGATAACATGGATTTGACTATTGTGATTCAAAGTCATAGCGCCACCAACTGGAAGCAGAAAATGTGTCACTTTCAGCATACATTGAGATCACCCTCTTATTTTTACCTGATTTGCTTCAAAATTCATCAGAATAATGTTAACTTGGCACATGTAATCCTTTGAAAATGGGCAGGGAGGAGGGGCTCTATAGCGGCACCTTGTAGTGCAGTAAATGTGGAGTGAATTTGACATAGCCCTTTGATGTTTAACCGTTTTAATTGCCTATTGCCCGCTGTGCACAGCTGCCCTGAAGCCACCGGGGTGGCGGTGCCACCGGGCTTGGGCCCGCCATCGCTGCTCGCAGCTATATTTAGGGCCCAAGCGAAAATTCGCGCAGGGCCCTCTTGTTCTTCTAAGGATTATTATTATTATTTTTTTTTTTCCGTCTTCCGGGGCTTTTTGGGGGCCTTAACATGCTCAAAAACTCTTGAAAATTGGCACACACATTGGAATCCGCGGCCATTAGGACGCCGGAGAGGCTGGTACCCGGGCGTGGCAGGGGGGCTCGACAGCGCCCCCTTGAAAAAAGTCTGAAAATTTGGTCCATATATTAAACATGCTTGCACGTATTAGTATGAAACTCGGTACACATATAGACCTCATCGGGCCGAACAACTTTCGCGCTCTAAGTTAATCGCCACGCCAACAGGAAGTCAGCTATTAAGGGTTGTTTGAAAAACGCATGCTCTGGAATTTGATATACTCCTCCTAGACGATTAATCCGATCGCCACCAAACTCGGTCAGCATGAAGTCAAGACACTGATGATTAAAAATTGCAAGGGGATTTTCGATATCTCGAACGGTTTGGCCGTGGCGAGGCAACGAATTTATGGCGAGAAAAAGGAAACAGGAAATGTGTTATAACGTCTTAATACATATATTGATCTTTATGAAACTTCACGAGTGTGTTCGTTATAGGAGTCTGATCACATGGATGTGACTATTGTGAGTCAAAGTTATAGCGCCACCAACTGGCAGCAGGAAGTGTATCACTTTTTGAAATGTTTTGAGATCACCCTCTTATTTTTACCTGATTTGCTTCAAACTTCATCAGTGTAATGTCAATACACAGCAGATGTAGACCTATGACAGGATTTTTGATATTTGAAATATTGTTGCCATGGCAACAGGTCAAACTGTAATAATATTCTTGAGTGTTTTTGAGGCTCTTAACATGCTTCAAATTGCATGAAACTCGACACACACATCAATATTGTCAACCAGTAGACATGGACAAAGCCATAGAAATGGGCATGGTGGAGGGGCTCAGTAGCGCCACCTTTTGACAAAAGTGGGGGGGTTAGTTTTTCCTACAGTCACCAAACTCGGTACACATATTATTCTCATCAAGCCGGACAATTTTCTAATTTACATTCATTAGCTCCGACCAACAGGAAGTCAGCTATTTTGGTTTGAATGTTAATTTTTTGAAAAAAACAGGCTATGAATTTTATACTGCTACTCCTACAGGGTTTATCCAATTTACACCAAGCTTTTTTTAACTTGTTGCGAACACATTGAAGTTGTTTAATTGCAAACGGATTTTGGATATCTCAAACGGTTTGGCCGTGGCGAGGCAACGAATTTATGGCGAGAAAAGGGAAACAGGAAATGTGTTATAACTTCTGCATACATTGATTGATGTTTATGAAACTTCAGGAGTGTGTTGGTTGTAGTAGTCTGATCACATGGATGTAACTATTGTGAGTCAAAGTTATAGCGCCACCAAATGGCAGCAAGAAGTGTATCACTTTTAAAATGCTTTGAGATCACCCTCTTATTTTTACCTGATTTGCTTCAAACTTCATCAGTGTAATGTCAATACACAGCAGATGTAGACCTATGACAGGATTTTTGATATTTGAAATATCGTTGCCATGGCAACAGGTCAAACTGTAATAATATTCTTGAGTGTTTTTGAGGCTCTTAACATGCTTCAAATTGCATGAAACTCGACACACACATCAATATTGTCAACCAGTAGACATGGACAAAGCCATAGAAATGGGCGTGGTGGAGGGGCTCAGTAGCGCCACCTTTTGACAAAAGTGGGGGTTAGTTTTTCCTACAGTCACCAAACTCGGTACACATATTATTCTCATCAAGCCGGACAATTTTCTAATTTACATTCATTAGCTCCGACCAACAGGAAGTCAGCTATTTTGGTTTGAATGTTAATTTTTTGAAAAAACAGGCTATGAATTTTATACTACTACTCCTACAGGGTTTATCCAATTTACACCAAGCTTTTTTTAACTTGTTGCTAACACATTGAAGTTGTTTAATTGCAAACGGATTTTGGATATCTCAAACGGTTTGGCCGTGGCGAGGCAACGAATTTATGGCAAGAAAAGGGAAACAAAGTGTTATAACTTCTGCATACATTAATTGATTTTGATGAAACTTTGGCTTAGTCTTCGTTGTACAAGGCTGATCACATGGATTTGACTATTGTGATTCAAAGTCATAGCGCTACCAACTGGAAGCAGAAAATGTGTCACTTTCAGCATACATTGAGATCACCCTCTTATTTTTACCTGATTTGCTTCAAAATTCATCAGAATAATGTTAAAACTTGGCACATGTAATCCTTTGAAAATGGGCAGGGAGGAGGGGCTCTATAACGGCACCTTGTAGTGCAGTAAATGTGGAGTGAATTTGACATAGTCCTTTGATGTTTAACCGTTTTAAGTGCCTATTGCCCGCTGTGCACAGTTGCCCTGAAGCCACCGGGGTGGCGGTGCCACCGGGCTTGGGCCCGCCATCGCTGCTTGCAGCTATATTTAGGGCCCAAGCGAATTAAGCGCGCAGGGCCCTCTTGTTCTTCTAAGGATTATTATTATTTTTTTTTTTTATTTTTTTTTTTTCCGTCTTCCGGGGCTTTTTGGGGGCCTTAACATGCTCAAAAACTCTTGAAAATTGGCACACACATTGGAATCCGCGGCCATTAGGACGCCGGAGAGGCTGGTACCCGGGCGTGGCAGGGGGGCTCGACAGCGCCCCCTTGAAAAAAGTCTGAAAATTTGGTCCATATATTAAACATGCTTGCACGTATTAGTATGAAACTCGGTACACATATAGACCTCATCGGGCCGAACAACTTTCGCGCTCTAAGTTAATCGCCACGCCAACAGGAAGTCAGCTATTAAGGGTTGTTTGAAAAACGCATGCTCTGGAATTTGATATACTCCTCCTAGACGATTAATCCGATCGCCACCAAACTCGGTCAGCATGAAGTCAAGACACTGATGATTAAAAATTGCCAGGGGATTTTTGATATCTCGAACGGTTTGGCCGTGGCGAGGCAACGAATTTATGGCGAGAAAAAGGAAACAGGAAATGTGTTATAACGTCTTAATACATATATTGATCTTTATGAAACTTCACGAGTGTGTTCGTTATAGGAGTCTGATCACATGGATGTGACTATTGTGAGTCAAAGTTATAGCGCCACCAACTGGCAGCAGGAAGTGTATCACTTTTTGAAATGTTTTGAGATCACCCTCTTATTTTTACCTGATTTGCTTCAAACTTCATCAGTGTAATGTCAATACACAGCAGATGTAGACCTATGACAGGATTTTTGATATTTGAAATATTGTTGCCATGGCAACAGGTCAAACTGTAATAATATTCTTGAGTGTTTTTGAGGCTCTTAACATGCTTCAAATTGCATGAAACTCGACACACACATCAATATTGTCAACCAGTAGACATGGACAAAGCCATAGAAATGGGCGTGGTGGAGGGGCTCAGTAGCGCCACCTTTTGACAAAAGTGGGGGTTAGTTTTTCCTACAGTCACCAAACTCGGTACACATATTATTCTCATCAAGCCGGACAATTTTCTAATTTACATTCATTAGCTCCGACCAACAGGAAGTCAGCTATTTTGGTTTGAATGTTAATTTTTTGAAAAAACAGGCTATGAATTTTATACTACTACTCCTACAGGGTTTATCCAATTTACACCAAGCTTTTTTAACTTGTTGCGAACACATTGAAGTTGTTTAATTGCAAACGTATTTTGGATATCTCAAACGGTTTGGCCGTGGCGAGGCAACGAATTTATGGCGAGAAAAGGGAAACAGGAAATGTGTTATAACTTCTGCATACATTGATTGATGTTTATGAAACTTCATGAGTGTGTTGGTTGTAGTAGTCTGATCACATGGATGTAACTATTGTGAGTCAAAGTTATAGCGCCACCAAATGGCAGCAAGAAGTGTATCACTTTTAAAATGCTTTGAGATCACCCTCTTATTTTTACCTGATTTGCTTCAAACTTCATCAGTGTAATGTCAATACACAGCAGATGTAGACCTATGACAGGATTTTTGATATTTGAAATATTGTTGCCATGGCAACAGGTCAAACTGTAATAATATTCTTGAGTGTTTTTGAGGCTCTTAACATGCTTCAAATTGCATGAAACTCGACACACACATCAATATTGTCAACCAGTAGACATGGACAAAGCCATAGAAATGGGCGTGGTGGAGGGGCTCAGTAGCGCCACCTTTTGACAAAAGTGGGGGTTAGTTTTTCCTACAGTCACCAAACTCGGTACACATATTGTTCTCATCAAGCCGGACAATTTTCTAATTTACATTCATTAGCTCCGACCAACAGGAAGTCGGCTATTTTTGTTTGAATGTTAATTTTTTGAAAAAACAGGCTATGAATTTTATACTACTACTCCTACAGGGTTTATCCAATTTACACCAAGCTTTTTTTAACTTGTTGCTAACACATTGAAGTTGTTTAATTGCAAACGGATTTTGGATACCTCAAACGGTTTGGCCGTGGCGAGGCAACAAATTTATGGCGAGAAAAAGGAAACAGGAAATGTGTTATAACGTCTGCATACATATATTGATCTTTATGAAACTTCACGAGTGTGTTAGTTGTAGTAGTCTGATCACATGGATGTGACTATTGTGAGTCAAAGTTATAGCGCCACCAACTGGCAGCAGGAAGTGTATCACTTTTTGAAATGCTTTGAGATCACCCTCTTATTTTTACCTGATTTGCTTCAAACTTCATCAGTGTAATGTCAATACACAGCAGATGTAGACCTATGACAGGATTTTTGATATTTGAAATATTGTTGCCATGGCAACAGGTCAAACTGTAATAATATTCTTGAGTGTTTTTGAGGCTCTTAACATGCTTCAAACTGCATGAAACTCGACACACACATCAATATTGTCAACCAGTAGACATGGACAAAGCCATAGAAATGGGCGTGGTGGAGGGGCTCAGTAGCGCCACCTTTTGACAAAAGTGGGGGGGTTAGTTTTTCCTACAGTCACCAAACTCGGTACACATATTATTCTCATCAAGCCGGACAATTTTCTAATTTACATTCATTAGCTCCGACCAACAGGAAGTCAGCTATTTTGGTTTGAATGTTAATTTTTTGAAAAAACAGGCTATGAATTTTATACTACTACTCCTACAGGGTTTATCCAATTTACACCAAGCTTTTTTTAACTTGTTGCTAACACATTGAAGTTGTTTAATTGCAAACGGATTTTGGATACCTCAAACGGTTTGGCCGTGGTGAGGCAACGAATTTATGGCAAGAAAAGGAAACAAAGTGTTATAACTTCTGCATACATTAATTGATTTTGATGAAACTTCGGCTTAGTCTTCGTTGTACAAGGCTGATAACATGGATTTGACTATTGTGATTCAAAGTCATAGCGCCACCAACTGGAAGCAGAAAATGTGTCACTTTCAGCATACATTGAGATCACCCTCTTATTTTTACCTGATTTGCTTCAAAATTCATCAGAATAATGTTAACTTGGCACATGTAATCCTTTGAAAATGGGCAGGGAGGAGGGGCTCTATAGCGGCACCTTGTAGTGCAGTAAATGTGGAGTGAATTTGACATAGCCCTTTGATGTTTAACCGTTTTAATTGCCTATTGCCCGCTGTGCACAGCTGCCCTGAAGCCACCGGGGTGGCGGTGCCACCGGGCTTGGGCCCGCCATCGCTGCTCGCAGCTATATTTAGGGCCCAAGCGAAAATTCGCGCAGGGCCCTCTTGTTAGGGCCCAAGCGAAAATTCGCGCAGGGCCCTCTTGTTCTTCTAAGGATTATTATTTTTTTTTTTTTTTTTTTTTTTTTTTCCGTCTTCCGGGGCTTTTTGGGGGCCTTAACATGCTCAAAAACTCTTGAAAATTGGCACACACATTGGAATCCGCGGCCATTAGGACGCCGGAGAGGCTGGTACCCGGGCGTGGCAGGGGGGCTCGACAGCGCCCCCTTGAAAAAGTCTGAAAATTTGGTCCATATATTAAACATGCTTGCACGTATTAGTATGAAACTCGGTACACATATAGACCTCATCGGGCCGAACAACTTTCGCGCTCTAAGTTAATCGCCACGCCAACAGGAAGTCAGCTATTAAGGGTTGTTTGAAAAACGCATGCTCTGGAATTTGATATACTCCTCCTAGACGATTAATCCGATCGCCACCAAACTCGGTCAGCATGAAGTCAAGACACTGATGATTAAAAATTGCCAGGGGATTTTTGATATCTCGAACGGTTTGGCCGTGGCGAGGCAACGAATTTATGGCGAGAAAAAGGAAACAGGAAATGTGTTATAACGTCTTAATACATATATTGATCTTTATGAAACTTCACGAGTGTGTTCGTTATAGGAGTCTGATCACATGGATGTGACTATTGTGAGTCAAAGTTATAGCGCCACCAACTGGCAGCAGGAAGTGTATCACTTTTTGAAATGTTTTGAGATCACCCTCTTATTTTTACCTGATTTGCTTCAAACTTCATCAGTGTAATGTCAATACACAGCAGATGTAGACCTATGACAGGATTTTTGATATTTGAAATATTGTTGCCATGGCAACAGGTCAAACTGTAATAATATTCTTGAGTGTTTTTGAGGCTCTTAACATGCTTCAAATTGCATGAAACTCGACACACACATCAATATTGTCAACCAGTAGACATGGACAAAGCCATAGAAATGGGCGTGGTGGAGGGGCTCAGTAGCGCCACCTTTTGACAAAAGTGGGGGGGTTAGTTTTTCCTACAGTCACCAAACTCGGTACACATATTATTCTCATCAAGCCGGACAATTTTCTAATTTACATTCATTAGCTCCGACCAACGGGAAGTCAGCTATTTTGGTTTGAATGTTAATTTTTTGAAAAAACAGGCTATGAATTTTATACTACTACTCCTACAGGGTTTATCCAATTTACACCAAGCTTTTTTTAACTTGTTGCGAACACATTGAAGTTGTTTAATTGCAAACGGATTTTGGATATCTCAAACGGTTTGTCCGTGGCGAGGCAACGAATTTATGGCGAGAAAAGGGAAACAGGAAATGTGTTATAACTTCTACATACATTGATTGATGTTTATGAAACTTCAGGAGTGTGTTGGTTGTAGTAGTCTGATCACATGGATGTAACTATTGTGAGTCAAAGTTATAGCGCCACCAAATGGCAGCAAGAAGTGTATCACTTTTAAAATGCTTTGAGATCACCCTCTTATTTTTACCTGATTTGCTTCAAACTTCATCAGTGTAATGTCAATACACAGCAGATGTAGACCTATGACAGGATTTTTGATATTTGAAATATTGTTGCCATGGCAACAGGTCAAACTGTAATAATATTCTTGAGTGTTTTTGAGGCTCTTAACATGCTTCAAATTGCATGAAACTCGACACACACATCAATATTGTCAACCAGTAGACATGGACAAAGCCATAGAAATGGGCGTGGTGGAGGGGCTCAGTAGCGCCACCTTTTGACAAAAGTGGGGGTTAGTTTTTCCTACAGTCACCAAACTCGGTACATATATTATTCTCATCAAGCCGGACAATTTTCTAATTTACATTCATTAGCTCCGACCAACAGGAAGTCAGCTATTTTGGTTTGAATGTTAATTTTTTGAAAAAACAGGCTATGAATTTTATACTACTACTCCTACAGGGTTTATCCAATTTACACCAAGCTTTTTTTAACTTGTTGCTAACACATTGAAGTTGTTTAATTGCAAACGGATTTTGGATATCTCAAACGGTTTGGCCGTGGCGAGGCAACGAATTTATGGCAAGAAAAGGGAAACAAAGTGTTATAACTTCTGCATACATTAATTGATTTTGATGAAACTTTGGCTTAGTCTTCGTTGTACAAGGCTGATCACATGGATTTGACTATTGTGATTCAAAGTCATAGCGCCACCAACTGGAAGCAGAAAATGTGTCACTTTCAGCATACATTGAGATCACCCTCTTATTTTTACCTGATTTGCTTCAAAATTCATCAGAATAATGTTAAAACTTGGCACATGTAATCCTTTGAAAATGGGCAGGGAGGAGGGGCTCTATAGCGGCACCTTGTAGTGCAGTAAATGTGGAGTGAATTTGACATAGTCCTTTGATGTTTAACCATTTTAAGTGCCTATTGCCCGCTGTGCACAGTTGCCCTGAAGCCACCGGGGTGGCGGTGCCACCGGGCTTGGGCCCGCCATCGCTGCTCGCAGCTATATTTCTTCTTAGGATTATTATTATTATTTTTTTTTTTTTCCGTCTTCCGGGGCTTTTTGGGGGCCTTAACATGCTCAAAAACTCTTGAAAATTGGCACACACATTGGAATCCGCGGCCATTAGGATGCCGGAGAGGCTGGTACCCGGGCGTGGCAGGGGGGCTCGACAGCGCCCCCTTGAAAAAAGTCTGAAAATTTGGTCCATATATTAAACATGCTTGCACGTATTAGTATGAAACTCTGTACACATATAGACCTCATCGGGCCGAACAACTTTCGCGCTCTAAGTTAATCGCCACGCCAACAGGAAGTCAGCTATTAAGGGTTGTTTGAAAAACGCATGCTCTGGAATTTGATATACTCCTCCTAGACGATTAATCCGATCGCCACCAAACTCGGTCAGCATGAAGTCAAGACACTGATGATTAAAAATTGCAAGGGGATTTTCGATATCTCGAACGGTTTGGCCGTGGCGAGGCAACGAATTTATGGCGAGAAAAAGGAAACAGGAAATGTGTTATAACGTCTTAATACATATATTGATCTTTATGAAACTTCACGAGTGTGTTCGTTATAGGAGTCTGATCACATGGATGTGACTATTGTGAGTCAAAGTTATAGCGCCACCAACTGGCAGCAGGAAGTGTATCACTTTTTGAAATGTTTTGAGATCACCCTCTTATTTTTACCTGATTTGCTTCAAACTTCATCAGTGTAATGTCAATACACAGCAGATGTAGACCTATGACAGGATTTTTGATATTTGAAATATTGTTGCCATGGCAACAGGTCAAACTGTAATAATATTCTTGAGTGTTTTTGAGGCTCTTAACATGCTTCAAATTGCATGAAACTCGACACACACATCAATATTGTCAACCAGTAGACATGGACAAAGCCATAGAAATGGGCGTGGTGGAGGGGCTCAGTAGCGCCACCTTTTGACAAAAGTGGGGGTTAGTTTTTCCTACAGTCACCAAACTCGGTACACATATTATTCTCATCAAGCCGGACAATTTTCTAATTTACATTCATTAGCTCCGACCAACAGGAAGTCAGCTATTTTGGTTTGAATGTTAATTTTTTGAAAAAACAGGCTATGAATTTTATACTACTACTCCTACAGGGTTTATCCAATTTACACCAAGCTTTTTTTAACTTGTTGCTAACACATTGAAGTTGTTTAATTGCAAACGGATTTTGGATACCTCAAACGGTTTGGCCGTGGTGAGGCAACGAATTTATGGCAAGAAAAGGAAACAAAGTGTTATAACTTCTGCATACATTAATTGATTTTGATGAAACTTCGGCTTAGTCTTCGTTGTACAAGGCTGATAACATGGATTTGACTATTGTGATTCAAAGTCATAGCGCCACCAACTGGAAGCAGAAAATGTGTCACTTTCAGCATACATTGAGATCACCCTCTTATTTTTACCTGATTTGCTTCAAAATTCATCAGAATAATGTTAACTTGGCACATGTAATCCTTTGAAAATGGGCAGGGAGGAGGGGCTCTATAGCGGCACCTTGTAGTGCAGTAAATGTGGAGTGAATTTGACATAGCCCTTTGATGTTTAACCGTTTTAATTGCCTATTGCCCGCTGTGCACAGCTGCCCTGAAGCCACCGGGGTGGCGGTGCCACCGGGCTTGGGCCCGCCATCGCTGCTCGCAGCTATATTTAGGGCCCAAGCGAAAATTCGCGCAGGGCCCTCTTGTTAGGGCCCAAGCGAAAATTCGCGCAGGGCCCTCTTGTTCTTCTAAGGATTATTATTTTTTTTTTTTTTTTTTTTTTTTTTTTTTTTTCCGTCTTCCGGGGCTTTTTGGGGGCCTTAACATGCTCAAAAACTCTTGAAAATTGGCACACACATTGGAATCCGCGGCCATTAGGACGCCGGAGAGGCTGGTACCCGGGCGTGGCAGGGGGGCTCGACAGCGCCCCCTTGAAAAAAGTCTGAAAATTTGGTCCATATATTAAACATGCTTGCACGTATTAGTATGAAACTCGGTACACATATAGACCTCATCGGGCCGAACAACTTTCGCGCTCTAAGTTAATCGCCACGCCAACAGGAAGTCAGCTATTAAGGGTTGTTTGAAAAACGTATGCTCTGGAATTTGATATACTCCTCCTAGACGATTAATCCGATCGCCACCAAACTCGGTCAGCATGAAGTCAAGACACTGATGATTAAAAATTGCCAGGGGATTTTTGATATCTCGAACGGTTTGGCCGTGGCGAGGCAACGAATTTATGGCGAGAAAAAGGAAACAGGAAATGTGTTATAACGTCTTAATACATATATTGATCTTTATGAAACTTCACGAGTGTGTTCGTTATAGGAGTCTGATCACATGGATGTGACTATTGTGAGTCAAAGTTATAGCGCCACCAACTGGCAGCAGGAAGTGTATCACTTTTTGAAATGTTTTGAGATCACCCTCTTATTTTTACCTGATTTGCTTCAAACTTCATCAGTGTAATGTCAATACACAGCAGATGTAGACCTATGACAGGATTTTTGATATTTGAAATATTGTTGCCATGGCAACAGGTCAAACTGTAATAATATTCTTGAGTGTTTTTGAGGCTCTTAACATGCTTCAAATTGCATGAAACTCGACACACACATCAATATTGTCAACCAGTAGACATGGACAAAGCCATAGAAATGGGCGTGGTGGAGGGGCTCAGAAGCGCCACCTTTTGACAAAAGTGGGGGTTAGTTTTTCCTACAGTCACCAAACTCGGTACACATATTATTCTCATCAAGCCGGACAATTTTCTAATTTACATTCATTAGCTCAGACCAACAGGAAGTCAGCTATTTTGGTTTGAATGTTAATTTTTTGAAAAAACAGGCTATGAATTTTATACTACTACTCCTACAGGGTTTATCCAATTTACACCAAGCTTTTTTAACTTGTTGCGAACACATTGAAGTTGTTTAATTGCAAACGGATTTTGGATATCTCAAACGGTTTGGCCGTGGCGAGGCAACGAATTTATGGCGAGAAAAAGGAAACAGGAAATGTGTTATAACTTCTGCATACATTGATTGATGTTTATGAAACTTCAGGAGTGTGTTGGTTGTAGTAGTCTGATCACATGGATGTAACTATTGTGAGTCAAAGTTATAGCGCCACCAAATGGCAGCAAGAAGTGTATCACTTTTAAAATGCTTTGAGATCACCCTCTTATTTTTACCTGATTTGCTTCAAACTTCATCAGTGTAATGTCAATACACAGCAGATGTAGACCTATGACAGGATTTTTGATATCTGAAATATTGTTGCCATGGCAACAGGTCAAACTGTAATAATATTCTTGAGTGTTTTTGAGGCTCTTAACATGCTTCAAATTGCATGAAACTCGACACACACATCAATATTGTCAACCAGTAGACATGGACAAAGCCATAGAAATGGGCGTGGTGGAGGGGCTCAGTAGCGCCACCTTTTGACAAAAGTGGGTGGGTTAGTTTTTCCTACAGACACCAAACTCGGTACACATATTATTCTCATCAAGCCGGACAATTTTCTAATTTACATTCATTAGCTCCGACCAACAGGAAGTCAGCTATTTTGGTTTGAATGTTAATTTTTTGAAAAAACAGGCTATGAATTTTATACTACTACTCCTACAGGGTTTATCCAATTTACACCAAGCTTTTTTAACTTGTTGCTAACACATTGAAGTTGTTTAATTGCAAACGGATTTTGGATATCTCAAACGGTTTGGCCGTGGCGAGGCAACGAATTTATGGCAAGAAAAGGGAAACAAAGTGTTATAACTTCTGCATACATTAATTGATTTTGATGAAACTTTGGCTTAGTCTTCGTTGTACAAGGCTGATCACATGGATTTGAGTATTGTGATTCAAAGTCATAGCGCCACCAACTGGAAGCAGAAAATGTGTCACTTTCAGCATACATTGAGATCACCCTCTTATTTTTACCTGATTTGCTTCAAAATTCATCAGAATAATGTTAAAACTTGGCACATGTAATCCTTTGAAAATGGGCAGGGAGGAAGGGGTCTATAGCGGCACCTTTTAGTGCAGTAAATGTGGAGTGAATTTGACATAGTCCTTTGATGTTTAACCGTTTTAAGTGCCTATTGCCCGCTGTGCACAGTTGCCCTGAAGCCACCGGGGTGGCGGTGCCACCGGGCTTGGGCCCGCCATCGCTGCTCGCAGCTATATTTATTATTATTTTTTTATTTTATTATTTTTTTTTTTTCCGTCTTCCGGGGCTTTTTGGGGGCCTTAACATGCTCAAAAACTCTTGAAAATTGGCACACACATTGGAATCCGCGGCCATTAGGATGCCGGAGAGGCTGGTACCCGGGCGTGGCAGGGGGGCTCGACAGCGCCCCCTTGAAAAAAGTCTGAAAATTTGGTCCATATATTAAACATGCTTGCACGTATTAGTATGAAACTCGGTACACATATAGACCTCATCGGGCCGAACAACTTTCGCGCTCTAAGTTAATCGCCACGCCAACAGGAAGTCAGCTATTAAGGGTTGTTTGAAAAACGCATGCTCTGGAATTTGATATACTCCTCCTAGACGATTAATCCGATCGCCACCAAACTCGGTCAGCATGAAGTCAAGACACTGATGATTAAAAATTGCCAGGGGATTTTTGATATCTCGAACGGTTTGGCCGTGGCGAGGCAACGAATTTATGGCGAGAAAAAGGAAACAGGAAATGTGTTATAACGTCTTAATACATATATTGATCTTTATGAAACTTCACGAGTGTGTTCGTTATAGGAGTCTGATCACATGGATGTGACTATTGTGAGTCAAAGTTATAGCGCCACCAACTGGCAGCAGGAAGTGTATCACTTTTTGAAATGTTTTGAGATCACCCTCTTATTTTTACCTGATTTGCTTCAAACTTCATCAGTGTAATGTCAATACACAGCAGATGTAGACCTATGACAGGATTTTTGATATTTGAAATATTGTTGCCATGGCAACAGGTCAAACTGTAATAATATTCTTGAGTGTTTTTGAGGCTCTTAACATGCTTCAAATTGCATGAAACTTGACACACACATCAATATTGTCAACCAGTAGACATGGACAAAGCCATAGAAATGGGCGTGGTGGAGGGGCTCAGTAGCGCCACCTTTTGACAAAAGTGGGGGTTAGTTTTTCCTACAGTCACCAAACTCGGTACACATATTATTCTCATCAAGCCGGACAATTTTCTAATTTACATTCATTAGCTCCGACCAACAGGAAGTCAGCTATTTTGGTTTGAATGTTAATTTTTTGAAAAAACAGGCTATGAATTTTATACTACTACTCCTACAGGGTTTATCCAATTTACACCAAGCTTTTTTTAACTTGTTGCGAACACATTGAAGTTGTTTAATTGCAAACGTATTTTGGATATCTCAAACGGTTTGGCCGTGGCGAGGCAACGAATTTATGGCGAGAAAAGGGAAACAGGAAATGTGTTATAACTTCTGCATACATTGATTGATGTTTATGAAACTTCATGAGTGTGTTGGTTGTAGTAGTCTGATCACATGGATGTAACTATTGTGAGTCAAAGTTATAGCGCCACCAAATGGCAGCAAGAAGTGTATCACTTTTAAAATGCTTTGAGATCACCCTCTTATTTTTACCTGATTTGCTTCAAACTTCATCAGTGTAATGTCAATACACAGCAGATGTAGACCTATGACAGGATTTTTGATATTTGAAATATTGTTGCCATGGCAACAGGTCAAACTGTAATAATATTCTTGAGTGTTTTTGAGGCTCTTAACATGCTTCAAATTGCATGAAACTCGACACACACATCAATATTGTCAACCAGTAGACATGGACAAAGCCATAGAAATGGGCGTGGTGGAGGGGCTCAGTAGCGCCACCTTTTGACAAAAGTGGGGGGGTTAGTTTTTCCTACAGTCACCAAACTCGGTACACATATTGTTCTCATCAAGCCGGACAATTTTCTAATTTACATTCATTAGCTCCGACCAACAGGAAGTCGGCTATTTTTGTTTGAATGTTAATTTTTTGAAAAAACAGGCTATGAATTTTATACTACTACTCCTACAGGGTTTATCCAATTTACACCAAGCTTTTTTTAACTTGTTGCTAACACATTGAAGTTGTTTAATTGCAAACGGATTTTGGATACCTCAAACGGTTTGGCCGTGGCGAGGCAACAAATTTATGGCGAGAAAAAGGAAACAGGAAATGTGTTATAACGTCTGCATACATATATTGATCTTTATGAAACTTCACGAGTGTGTTAGTTGTAGTAGTCTGATCACATGGATGTGACTATTGTGAGTCAAAGTTATAGCGCCACCAACTGGCAGCAGGAAGTGTATCACTTTTTGAAATGCTTTGAGATCACCCTCTTATTTTTACCTGATTTGCTTCAAACTTCATCAGTGTAATGTCAATACACAGCAGATGTAGACCTATGACAGGATTTTTGATATTTGAAATATTGTTGCCATGGCAACAGGTCAAACTGTAATAATATTCTTGAGTGTTTTTGAGGCTCTTAACATGCTTCAAATTGCATGAAACTCGACACACACATCAATATTGTCAACCAGTAGACATGGACAAAGCCATAGAAATGGGCGTGGTGAAGGGGCTCAGTAGCGCCACCTTTTGTCAAAAGTGGGGGTTAGTTTTTCCTACAGTCACCAAACTCGGTACACATATTGTACTCATCAAGCCGGACAATTTTCTAATTTACATTCTTTAGCTCCGACCAACAGGAAGTCGGCTATTTTTGTTTGAATGTTAATTTTTTGAAAAAACAGGCTATGAATTTTATACTACTACTCCTACAGGGTTTATCCAATTTACACCAAGCTTTTTTTAACTTGTTGCTAACACATTGAAGTTGTTTAATTGCAAACGGATTTTGGATACCTCAAACGGTTTGGCCTTGGTGAGGCAACGAATTTATGGCAAGAAAAGGAAACAAAGTGTTATAACTTCTGCATACATTAATTGATTTTGATGAAACTTCGGCTTAGTCTTCGTTGTACAAGGCTGATAACATGGATTTGACTATTGTGATTCAAAGTCATAGCGCCACCAACTGGAAGCAGAAAATGTGTCACTTTCAGCATACATTGAGATCACCCTCTTATTTTTACCTGATTTGCTTCAAAATTCATCAGAATAATGTTAACTTGGCACATGTAATCCTTTGAAAATGGGCAGGGAGGAGGGGCTCTATAGCGGCACCTTGTAGTGCAGTAAATGTGGAGTGAATTTGACATAGCCCTTTGATGTTTAACCGTTTTAATTGCCTATTGCCCGCTGTGCACAGCTGCCCTGAAGCCACCGGGGTGGCGGTGCCACCGGGCTTGGGCCCGCCATCGCTGCTCGCAGCTATATTTAGGGCCCAAGCGAAAATTCGCGCAGGGCCCTCTTGTTCTTCTAAGGATTATTATTATTTTTTTTTTTTTCCGTCTTCCGGGGCTTTTTGGGGGCCTTAACATGCTCAAAAACTCTTGAAAATTGGCACACACATTGGAATCCGCGGCCATTAGGACGCCGGAGAGGCTGGTACCCGGGCGTGGCAGGGGCTCGACAGCGCCCCCTTGAAAAAAGTCTGAAAATTTGGTCCATATATTAAACATGCTTGCACGTATTAGTATGAAACTCGGTACACATATAGACCTCATCGGGCCGAACAACTTTCGCGCTCTAAGTTAATCGCCACGCCAACAGGAAGTCAGCTATTAAGGGTTGTTTGAAAAACGCATGCTCTGGAATTTGATATACTCCTCCTAGACGATTAATCCGATCGCCACCAAACTCGGTCAGCATGAAGTCAAGACACTGATGATTAAAAATTGCAAGGGGATTTTCGATATCTCGAACGGTTTGGCCGTGGCGAGGCAACGAATTTATGGCGAGAAAAAGGAAACAGGAAATGTGTTATAACGTCTTAATACATATATTGATCTTTATGAAACTTCACGAGTGTGTTCGTTATAGGAGTCTGATCACATGGATGTGACTATTGTGAGTCAAAGTTATAGCGCCACCAACTGGCAGCAGGAAGTGTATCACTTTTTGAAATGTTTTGAGATCACCCTCTTATTTTTACCTGATTTGCTTCAAACTTCATCAGTGTAATGTCAATACACAGCAGATGTAGACCTATGACAGGATTTTTGATATTTGAAATATTGTTGCCATGGCAACAGGTCAAACTGTAATAATATTCTTGAGTGTTTTTGAGGCTCTTAACATGCTTCAAATTGCATGAAACTCGACACACACATCAATATTGTCAACCAGTAGACATGGACAAAGCCATAGAAATGGGCATGGTGGAGGGGCTCAGTAGCGCCACCTTTTGACAAAAGTGGGGGTTAGTTTTTCCTACAGTCACCAAACTCGGTACACATATTATTCTCATCAAGCCGGACAATTTTCTAATTTACATTCATTAGCTCCGACCAACAGGAAGTCAGCTATTTTGGTTTGAATGTTAATTTTTTGAAAAAAACAGGCTATGAATTTTATACTGCTACTCCTACAGGGTTTATCCAATTTACACCAAGCTTTTTTTAACTTGTTGCGAACACATTGAAGTTGTTTAATTGCAAACGGATTTTGGATATCTCAAACGGTTTGGCCGTGGCGAGGCAACGAATTTATGGCGAGAAAAGGGAAACAGGAAATGTGTTATAACTTCTGCATACATTGATTGATGTTTATGAAACTTCAGGAGTGTGTTGGTTGTAGTAGTCTGATCACATGGATGTAACTATTGTGAGTCAAAGTTATAGCGCCACCAAATGGCAGCAAGAAGTGTATCACTTTTAAAATGCTTTGAGATCACCCTCTTATTTTTACCTGATTTGCTTCAAACTTCATCAGTGTAATGTCAATACACAGCAGATGTAGACCTATGACAGGATTTTTGATATTTGAAATATCGTTGCCATGGCAACAGGTCAAACTGTAATAATATTCTTGAGTGTTTTTGAGGCTCTTAACATGCTTCAAATTGCATGAAACTCGACACACACATCAATATTGTCAACCAGTAGACATGGACAAAGCCATAGAAATGGGCGTGGTGGAGGGGCTCAGTAGCGCCACCTTTTGACAAAAGTGGGGGGGTTAGTTTTTCCTACAGTCACCAAACTCGGTACACATATTATTCTCATCAAGCCGGACAATTTTCTAATTTACATTCATTAGCTCCGACCAACAGGAAGTCAGCTATTTTGGTTTGAATGTTAATTTTTTGAAAAAACAGGCTATGAATTTTATACTACTACTCCTACAGGGTTTATCCAATTTACACCAAGCTTTTTTAACTTGTTGCTAACACATTGAAGTTGTTTAATTGCAAACGGATTTTGGATATCTCAAACGGTTTGGCCGTGGCGAGGCAACGAATTTATGGCAAGAAAAGGGAAACAAAGTGTTATAACTTCTGCATACATTAATTGATTTTGATGAAACTTTGGCTTAGTCTTCGTTGTACAAGGCTGATCACATGGATTTGACTATTGTGATTCAAAGTCATAGCGCTACCAACTGGAAGCAGAAAATGTGTCACTTTCAGCATACATTGAGATCACCCTCTTATTTTTACCTGATTTGCTTCAAAATTCATCAGAATAATGTTAAAACTTGGCACATGTAATCCTTTGAAAATGGGCAGGGAGGAGGGGCTCTATAACGGCACCTTGTAGTGCAGTAAATGTGGAGTGAATTTGACATAGTCCTTTGATGTTTAACCGTTTTAAGTGCCTATTGCCCGCTGTGCACAGTTGCCCTGAAGCCACCGGGGTGGCGGTGCCACCGGGCTTGGGCCCGCCATCGCTGCTTGCAGCTATATTTAGGGCCCAAGCGAATTAAGCGCGCAGGGCCCTCTTGTTCTTCTAAGGATTATTATTATTTTTTTTTTTTTTTTTTTTTTTTTTTTTCCGTCTTCCGGGGCTTTTTGGGGGCCTTAACATGCTCAAAAACTCTTGAAAATTGGCACACACATTGGAATCCGCGGCCATTAGGACGCCGGAGAGGCTGGTACCCGGGCGTGGCAGGGGGGCTCGACAGCGCCCCCTTGAAAAAAGTCTGAAAATTTGGTCCATATATTAAACATGCTTGCACGTATTAGTATGAAACTCGGTACACATATAGACCTCATCGGGCCGAACAACTTTCGCGCTCTAAGTTAATCGCCACGCCAACAGGAAGTCAGCTATTAAGGGTTGTTTGAAAAACGCATGCTCTGGAATTTGATATACTCCTCCTAGACGATTAATCCGATCGCCACCAAACTCGGTCAGCATGAAGTCAAGACACTGATGATTAAAAATTGCCAGGGGATTTTTGATATCTCGAACGGTTTGGCCGTGGCGAGGCAACGAATTTATGGCGAGAAAAAGGAAACAGGAAATGTGTTATAACGTCTTAATACATATATTGATCTTTATGAAACTTCACGAGTGTGTTCGTTATAGGAGTCTGATCACATGGATGTGACTATTGTGAGTCAAAGTTATAGCGCCACCAACTGGCAGCAGGAAGTGTATCACTTTTTGAAATGTTTTGAGATCACCCTCTTATTTTTACCTGATTTGCTTCAAACTTCATCAGTGTAATGTCAATACACAGCAGATGTAGACCTATGACAGGATTTTTGATATTTGAAATATTGTTGCCATGGCAACAGGTCAAACTGTAATAATATTCTTGAGTGTTTTTGAGGCTCTTAACATGCTTCAAATTGCATGAAACTCGACACACACATCAATATTGTCAACCAGTAGACATGGACAAAGCCATAGAAATGGGCGTGGTGGAGGGGCTCAGTAGCGCCACCTTTTGACAAAAGTGGGGGGTTAGTTTTTCCTACAGTCACCAAACTCGGTACACATATTATTCTCATCAAGCCGGACAATTTTCTAATTTACATTCATTAGCTCCGACCAACAGGAAGTCAGCTATTTTGGTTTGAATGTTAATTTTTTGAAAAAACAGGCTATGAATTTTATACTACTACTCCTACAGGGTTTATCCAATTTACACCAAGCTTTTTTTAACTTGTTGCGAACACATTGAAGTTGTTTAATTGCAAACGTATTTTGGATATCTCAAACGGTTTGGCCGTGGCGAGGCAACGAATTTATGGCGAGAAAAGGGAAACAGGAAATGTGTTATAACTTCTGCATACATTGATTGATGTTTATGAAACTTCATGAGTGTGTTGGTTGTAGTAGTCTGATCACATGGATGTAACTATTGTGAGTCAAAGTTATAGCGCCACCAAATGGCAGCAAGAAGTGTATCACTTTTAAAATGCTTTGAGATCACCCTCTTATTTTTACCTGATTTGCTTCAAACTTCATCAGTGTAATGTCAATACACAGCAGATGTAGACCTATGACAGGATTTTTGATATTTGAAATATTGTTGCCATGGCAACAGGTCAAACTGTAATAATATTCTTGAGTGTTTTTGAGGCTCTTAACATGCTTCAAATTGCATGAAACTCGACACACACATCAATATTGTCAACCAGTAGACATGGACAAAGCCATAGAAATGGGCGTGGTGGAGGGGCTCAGTAGCGCCACCTTTTGACAAAAGTGGGGGGTTAGTTTTTCCTACAGTCACCAAACTCGGTACACATATTGTTCTCATCAAGCCGGACAATTTTCTAATTTACATTCATTAGCTCCGACCAACAGGAAGTCGGCTATTTTTGTTTGAATGTTAATTTTTTGAAAAAACAGGCTATGAATTTTATACTACTACTCCTACAGGGTTTATCCAATTTACACCAAGCTTTTTTAACTTGTTGCTAACACATTGAAGTTGTTTAATTGCAAACGGATTTTGGATACCTCAAACGGTTTGGCCGTGGCGAGGCAACAAATTTATGGCGAGAAAAAGGAAACAGGAAATGTGTTATAACGTCTGCATACATATATTGATCTTTATGAAACTTCACGAGTGTGTTAGTTGTAGTAGTCTGATCACATGGATGTGACTATTGTGAGTCAAAGTTATAGCGCCACCAACTGGCAGCAGGAAGTGTATCACTTTTTGAAATGCTTTGAGATCACCCTCTTATTTTTACCTGATTTGCTTCAAACTTCATCAGTGTAATGTCAATACACAGCAGATGTAGACCTATGACAGGATTTTTGATATTTGAAATATTGTTGCCATGGCAACAGGTCAAACTGTAATAATATTCTTGAGTGTTTTTGAGGCTCTTAACATGCTTCAAACTGCATGAAACTCGACACACACATCAATATTGTCAACCAGTAGACATGGACAAAGCCATAGAAATGGGCGTGGTGGAGGGGCTCAGTAGCGCCACCTTTTGACAAAAGTGGGGGTTAGTTTTTCCTACAGTCACCAAACTCGGTACACATATTATTCTCATCAAGCCGGACAATTTTCTAATTTACATTCATTAGCTCCGACCAACAGGAAGTCAGCTATTTTGGTTTGAATGTTAATTTTTTGAAAAAACAGGCTATGAATTTTATACTACTACTCCTACAGGGTTTATCCAATTTACACCAAGCTTTTTTAACTTGTTGCTAACACATTGAAGTTGTTTAATTGCAAACGGATTTTGGATACCTCAAACGGTTTGGCCGTGGTGAGGCAACGAATTTATGGCAAGAAAAGGAAACAAAGTGTTATAACTTCTGCATACATTAATTGATTTTGATGAAACTTCGGCTTAGTCTTCGTTGTACAAGGCTGATAACATGGATTTGACTATTGTGATTCAAAGTCATAGCGCCACCAACTGGAAGCAGAAAATGTGTCACTTTCAGCATACATTGAGATCACCCTCTTATTTTTACCTGATTTGCTTCAAAATTCATCAGAATAATGTTAACTTGGCACATGTAATCCTTTGAAAATGGGCAGGGAGGAGGGGCTCTATAGCGGCACCTTGTAGTGCAGTAAATGTGGAGTGAATTTGACATAGCCCTTTGATGTTTAACCGTTTTAATTGCCTATTGCCCGCTGTGCACAGCTGCCCTGAAGCCACCGGGGTGGCGGTGCCACCGGGCTTGGGCCCGCCATCGCTGCTCGCAGCTATATTTAGGGCCCAAGCGAAAATTCGCGCAGGGCCCTCTTGTTAGGGCCCAAGCGAAAATTCGCGCAGGGCCCTCTTGTTCTTCTAAGGATTATTATTTTTTTTTTTTTTTTTTTTTTTCCGTCTTCCGGGGCTTTTTGGGGGCCTTAACATGCTCAAAAACTCTTGAAAATTGGCACACACATTGGAATCCGCGGCCATTAGGACGCCGGAGAGGCTGGTACCCGGGCGTGGCAGGGGGGCTCGACAGCGCCCCCTTGAAAAAGTCTGAAAATTTGGTCCATATATTAAACATGCTTGCACGTATTAGTATGAAACTCGGTACACATATAGACCTCATCGGGCCGAACAACTTTCGCGCTCTAAGTTAATCGCCACGCCAACAGGAAGTCAGCTATTAAGGGTTGTTTGAAAAACGCATGCTCTGGAATTTGATATACTCCTCCTAGACGATTAATCCGATCGCCACCAAACTCGGTCAGCATGAAGTCAAGACACTGATGATTAAAAATTGCCAGGGGATTTTTGATATCTCGAACGGTTTGGCCGTGGCGAGGCAACGAATTTATGGCGAGAAAAAGGAAACAGGAAATGTGTTATAACGTCTTAATACATATATTGATCTTTATGAAACTTCACGAGTGTGTTCGTTATAGGAGTCTGATCACATGGATGTGACTATTGTGAGTCAAAGTTATAGCGCCACCAACTGGCAGCAGGAAGTGTATCACTTTTTGAAATGTTTTGAGATCACCCTCTTATTTTTACCTGATTTGCTTCAAACTTCATCAGTGTAATGTCAATACACAGCAGATGTAGACCTATGACAGGATTTTTGATATTTGAAATATTGTTGCCATGGCAACAGGTCAAACTGTAATAATATTCTTGAGTGTTTTTGAGGCTCTTAACATGCTTCAAATTGCATGAAACTCGACACACACATCAATATTGTCAACCAGTAGACATGGACAAAGCCATAGAAATGGGCGTGGTGGAGGGGCTCAGTAGCGCCACCTTTTGACAAAAGTGGGGGGGTTAGTTTTTCCTACAGTCACCAAACTCGGTACACATATTATTCTCATCAAGCCGGACAATTTTCTAATTTACATTCATTAGCTCCGACCAACGGGAAGTCAGCTATTTTGGTTTGAATGTTAATTTTTTGAAAAAACAGGCTATGAATTTTATACTACTACTCCTACAGGGTTTATCCAATTTACACCAAGCTTTTTTTAACTTGTTGCGAACACATTGAAGTTGTTTAATTGCAAACGGATTTTGGATATCTCAAACGGTTTGTCCGTGGCGAGGCAACGAATTTATGGCGAGAAAAGGGAAACAGGAAATGTGTTATAACTTCTACATACATTGATTGATGTTTATGAAACTTCAGGAGTGTGTTGGTTGTAGTAGTCTGATCACATGGATGTAACTATTGTGAGTCAAAGTTATAGCGCCACCAAATGGCAGCAAGAAGTGTATCACTTTTAAAATGCTTTGAGATCACCCTCTTATTTTTACCTGATTTGCTTCAAACTTCATCAGTGTAATGTCAATACACAGCAGATGTAGACCTATGACAGGATTTTTGATATTTGAAATATTGTTGCCATGGCAACAGGTCAAACTGTAATAATATTCTTGAGTGTTTTTGAGGCTCTTAACATGCTTCAAATTGCATGAAACTCGACACACACATCAATATTGTCAACCAGTAGACATGGACAAAGCCATAGAAATGGGCGTGGTGGAGGGGCTCAGTAGCGCCACCTTTTGACAAAAGTGGGGGTTAGTTTTTCCTACAGTCACCAAACTCGGTACATATATTATTCTCATCAAGCCGGACAATTTTCTAATTTACATTCATTAGCTCCGACCAACAGGAAGTCAGCTATTTTGGTTTGAATGTTAATTTTTTGAAAAAACAGGCTATGAATTTTATACTACTACTCCTACAGGGTTTATCCAATTTACACCAAGCTTTTTTTAACTTGTTGCTAACACATTGAAGTTGTTTAATTGCAAACGGATTTTGGATATCTCAAACGGTTTGGCCGTGGCGAGGCAACGAATTTATGGCAAGAAAAGGGAAACAAAGTGTTATAACTTCTGCATACATTAATTGATTTTGATGAAACTTTGGCTTAGTCTTCGTTGTACAAGGCTGATCACATGGATTTGACTATTGTGATTCAAAGTCATAGCGCCACCAACTGGAAGCAGAAAATGTGTCACTTTCAGCATACATTGAGATCACCCTCTTATTTTTACCTGATTTGCTTCAAAATTCATCAGAATAATGTTAAAACTTGGCACATGTAATCCTTTGAAAATGGGCAGGGAGGAGGGGCTCTATAGCGGCACCTTGTAGTGCAGTAAATGTGGAGTGAATTTGACATAGTCCTTTGATGTTTAACCATTTTAAGTGCCTATTGCCCGCTGTGCACAGTTGCCCTGAAGCCACCGGGGTGGCGGTGCCACCGGGCTTGGGCCCGCCATCGCTGCTCGCAGCTATATTTCTTCTTAGGATTATTATTATTATTTTTTTTTTTTCCGTCTTCCGGGGCTTTTTGGGGGCCTTAACATGCTCAAAAACTCTTGAAAATTGGCACACACATTGGAATCCGCGGCCATTAGGATGCCGGAGAGGCTGGTACCCGGGCGTGGCAGGGGGGCTCGACAGCGCCCCCTTGAAAAAAGTCTGAAAATTTGGTCCATATATTAAACATGCTTGCACGTATTAGTATGAAACTCTGTACACATATAGACCTCATCGGGCCGAACAACTTTCGCGCTCTAAGTTAATCGCCACGCCAACAGGAAGTCAGCTATTAAGGGTTGTTTGAAAAACGCATGCTCTGGAATTTGATATACTCCTCCTAGACGATTAATCCGATCGCCACCAAACTCGGTCAGCATGAAGTCAAGACACTGATGATTAAAAATTGCAAGGGGATTTTCGATATCTCGAACGGTTTGGCCGTGGCGAGGCAACGAATTTATGGCGAGAAAAAGGAAACAGGAAATGTGTTATAACGTCTTAATACATATATTGATCTTTATGAAACTTCACGAGTGTGTTCGTTATAGGAGTCTGATCACATGGATGTGACTATTGTGAGTCAAAGTTATAGCGCCACCAACTGGCAGCAGGAAGTGTATCACTTTTTGAAATGTTTTGAGATCACCCTCTTATTTTTACCTGATTTGCTTCAAACTTCATCAGTGTAATGTCAATACACAGCAGATGTAGACCTATGACAGGATTTTTGATATTTGAAATATTGTTGCCATGGCAACAGGTCAAACTGTAATAATATTCTTGAGTGTTTTTGAGGCTCTTAACATGCTTCAAATTGCATGAAACTCGACACACACATCAATATTGTCAACCAGTAGACATGGACAAAGCCATAGAAATGGGCGTGGTGGAGGGGCTCAGTAGCGCCACCTTTTGACAAAAGTGGGGGGGTTAGTTTTTCCTACAGTCACCAAACTCGGTACACATATTATTCTCATCAAGCCGGACAATTTTCTAATTTACATTCATTAGCTCCGACCAACAGGAAGTCAGCTATTTTGGTTTGAATGTTAATTTTTTGAAAAAACAGGCTATGAATTTTATACTACTACTCCTACAGGGTTTATCCAATTTACACCAAGCTTTTTTTAACTTGTTGCTAACACATTGAAGTTGTTTAATTGCAAACGGATTTTGGATACCTCAAACGGTTTGGCCGTGGTGAGGCAACGAATTTATGGCAAGAAAAGGAAACAAAGTGTTATAACTTCTGCATACATTAATTGATTTTGATGAAACTTCGGCTTAGTCTTCGTTGTACAAGGCTGATAACATGGATTTGACTATTGTGATTCAAAGTCATAGCGCCACCAACTGGAAGCAGAAAATGTGTCACTTTCAGCATACATTGAGATCACCCTCTTATTTTTACCTGATTTGCTTCAAAATTCATCAGAATAATGTTAACTTGGCACATGTAATCCTTTGAAAATGGGCAGGGAGGAGGGGCTCTATAGCGGCACCTTGTAGTGCAGTAAATGTGGAGTGAATTTGACATAGCCCTTTGATGTTTAACCGTTTTAATTGCCTATTGCCCGCTGTGCACAGCTGCCCTGAAGCCACCGGGGTGGCGGTGCCACCGGGCTTGGGCCCGCCATCGCTGCTCGCAGCTATATTTAGGGCCCAAGCGAAAATTCGCGCAGGGCCCTCTTGTTAGGGCCCAAGCGAAAATTCGCGCAGGGCCCTCTTGTTCTTCTAAGGATTATTATTTTTTTTTTTTTTTTTTTTTTTTTTTTCCGTCTTCCGGGGCTTTTTGGGGGCCTTAACATGCTCAAAAACTCTTGAAAATTGGCACACACATTGGAATCCGCGGCCATTAGGACGCCGGAGAGGCTGGTACCCGGGCGTGGCAGGGGGGCTCGACAGCGCCCCCTTGAAAAAGTCTGAAAATTTGGTCCATATATTAAACATGCTTGCACGTATTAGTATGAAACTCGGTACACATATAGACCTCATCGGGCCGAACAACTTTCGCGCTCTAAGTTAATCGCCACGCCAACAGGAAGTCAGCTATTAAGGGTTGTTTGAAAAACGCATGCTCTGGAATTTGATATACTCCTCCTAGACGATTAATCCGATCGCCACCAAACTCGGTCAGCATGAAGTCAAGACACTGATGATTAAAAATTGCCAGGGGATTTTTGATATCTCGAACGGTTTGGCCGTGGCGAGGCAACGAATTTATGGCGAGAAAAAGGAAACAGGAAATGTGTTATAACGTCTTAATACATATATTGATCTTTATGAAACTTCACGAGTGTGTTCGTTATAGGAGTCTGATCACATGGATGTGACTATTGTGAGTCAAAGTTATAGCGCCACCAACTGGCAGCAGGAAGTGTATCACTTTTTGAAATGTTTTGAGATCACCCTCTTATTTTTACCTGATTTGCTTCAAACTTCATCAGTGTAATGTCAATACACAGCAGATGTAGACCTATGACAGGATTTTTGATATTTGAAATATTGTTGCCATGGCAACAGGTCAAACTGTAATAATATTCTTGAGTGTTTTTGAGGCTCTTAACATGCTTCAAATTGCATGAAACTCGACACACACATCAATATTGTCAACCAGTAGACATGGACAAAGCCATAGAAATGGGCGTGGTGGAGGGGCTCAGTAGCGCCACCTTTTGACAAAAGTGGGGGGTTAGTTTTTCCTACAGTCACCAAACTCGGTACACATATTATTCTCATCAAGCCGGACAATTTTCTAATTTACATTCATTAGCTCCGACCAACGGGAAGTCAGCTATTTTGGTTTGAATGTTAATTTTTTGAAAAAACAGGCTATGAATTTTATACTACTACTCCTACAGGGTTTATCCAATTTACACCAAGCTTTTTTTAACTTGTTGCGAACACATTGAAGTTGTTTAATTGCAAACGGATTTTGGATATCTCAAACGGTTTGTCCGTGGCGAGGCAACGAATTTATGGCGAGAAAAGGGAAACAGGAAATGTGTTATAACTTCTACATACATTGATTGATGTTTATGAAACTTCAGGAGTGTGTTGGTTGTAGTAGTCTGATCACATGGATGTAACTATTGTGAGTCAAAGTTATAGCGCCACCAAATGGCAGCAAGAAGTGTATCACTTTTAAAATGCTTTGAGATCACCCTCTTATTTTTACCTGATTTGCTTCAAACTTCATCAGTGTAATGTCAATACACAGCAGATGTAGACCTATGACAGGATTTTTGATATTTGAAATATTGTTGCCATGGCAACAGGTCAAACTGTAATAATATTCTTGAGTGTTTTTGAGGCTCTTAACATGCTTCAAATTGCATGAAACTCGACACACACATCAATATTGTCAACCAGTAGACATGGACAAAGCCATAGAAATGGGCGTGGTGGAGGGGCTCAGTAGCGCCACCTTTTGACAAAAGTGGGGGTTAGTTTTTCCTACAGTCACCAAACTCGGTACATATATTATTCTCATCAAGCCGGACAATTTTCTAATTTACATTCATTAGCTCCGACCAACAGGAAGTCAGCTATTTTGGTTTGAATGTTAATTTTTTGAAAAAACAGGCTATGAATTTTATACTACTACTCCTACAGGGTTTATCCAATTTACACCAAGCTTTTTTTAACTTGTTGCTAACACATTGAAGTTGTTTAATTGCAAACGGATTTTGGATATCTCAAACGGTTTGGCCGTGGCGAGGCAACGAATTTATGGCAAGAAAAGGGAAACAAAGTGTTATAACTTCTGCATACATTAATTGATTTTGATGAAACTTTGGCTTAGTCTTCGTTGTACAAGGCTGATCACATGGATTTGACTATTGTGATTCAAAGTCATAGCGCCACCAACTGGAAGCAGAAAATGTGTCACTTTCAGCATACATTGAGATCACCCTCTTATTTTTACCTGATTTGCTTCAAAATTCATCAGAATAATGTTAAAACTTGGCACATGTAATCCTTTGAAAATGGGCAGGGAGGAGGGGCTCTATAGCGGCACCTTGTAGTGCAGTAAATGTGGAGTGAATTTGACATAGTCCTTTGATGTTTAACCATTTTAAGTGCCTATTGCCCGCTGTGCACAGTTGCCCTGAAGCCACCGGGGTGGCGGTGCCACCGGGCTTGGGCCCGCCATCGCTGCTCGCAGCTATATTTCTTCTTAGGATTATTATTATTATTTTTTTTTTTTCCGTCTTCCGGGGCTTTTTGGGGGCCTTAACATGCTCAAAAACTCTTGAAAATTGGCACACACATTGGAATCCGCGGCCATTAGGATGCCGGAGAGGCTGGTACCCGGGCGTGGCAGGGGGGCTCGACAGCGCCCCCTTGAAAAAAGTCTGAAAATTTGGTCCATATATTAAACATGCTTGCACGTATTAGTATGAAACTCTGTACACATATAGACCTCATCGGGCCGAACAACTTTCGCGCTCTAAGTTAATCGCCACGCCAACAGGAAGTCAGCTATTAAGGGTTGTTTGAAAAACGCATGCTCTGGAATTTGATATACTCCTCCTAGACGATTAATCCGATCGCCACCAAACTCGGTCAGCATGAAGTCAAGACACTGATGATTAAAAATTGCAAGGGGATTTTCGATATCTCGAACGGTTTGGCCGTGGCGAGGCAACGAATTTATGGCGAGAAAAAGGAAACAGGAAATGTGTTATAACGTCTTAATACATATATTGATCTTTATGAAACTTCACGAGTGTGTTCGTTATAGGAGTCTGATCACATGGATGTGACTATTGTGAGTCAAAGTTATAGCGCCACCAACTGGCAGCAGGAAGTGTATCACTTTTTGAAATGTTTTGAGATCACCCTCTTATTTTTACCTGATTTGCTTCAAACTTCATCAGTGTAATGTCAATACACAGCAGATGTAGACCTATGACAGGATTTTTGATATTTGAAATATTGTTGCCATGGCAACAGGTCAAACTGTAATAATATTCTTGAGTGTTTTTGAGGCTCTTAACATGCTTCAAATTGCATGAAACTCGACACACACATCAATATTATCAACCAGTAGACATGGACAAAGCCATAGAAATGGGCGTGGTGGAGGGGCTCAGTAGCGCCACCTTTTGACAAAAGTGGGGGGGTTAGTTTTTCCTTCAGTCACCAAACTCGGTACACATATTATTCTCATCAAGCCGGACAATTTTCTAATTTACATTCATTAGCTCCGACCAACAGGAAGTCAGCTATTTTGGTTTGAATGTTAATTTTTTGAAAAAACAGGCTATGAATTTTATACTACTACTCCAACAGGGTTTATCCAATTTACACCAAGCTTTTTTTAACTTGTTGCGAACACATTGAAGTTGTTTAATTGCAAACGGATTTTGGATATCTCAAACGGTTTGGCCGTGGCGAGGCAACGAATTTATGGCGAGAAAAGGGAAACAGGAAATGTGTTATAACTTCTGCATACATTGATTGATGTTTATGAAACTTCAGGAGTGTGTTGGTTGTAGTAGTCTGATCACATGGATGTAACTATTGTGAGTCAAAGTTATAGCGCCACCAAATGGCAGCAAGAAGTGTATCACTTTTAAAATGCTTTGAGATCACCCTCTTATTTTTACCTGATTTGCTTCAAACTTCATCAGTGTAATGTCAATACACAGCAGATGTAGACCTATGACAGGATTTTTGATATTTGAAATATTGTTGCCATGGCAACAGGTCAAACTGTAATAATATTCTTGAGTGTTTTTGAGGCTCTTAACATGCTTCAAACTGCATGAAACTCGACACACACATCAATATTGTCAACCAGTAGACATGGACAAAGCCATAGAAATGGGCGTGGTGGAGGGGCTCAGTAGCGCCACCTTTTGACAAAAGTGGGGGTTAGTTTTTCCTACAGTCACCAAACTCGGTACACATATTATTCTCATCAAGCCGGACAATTTTCTAATTTACATTCATTAGCTCCGACCAACAGGAAGTCAGCTATTTTGGTTTGAATGTTAATTTTTTGAAAAAACAGGCTATGAATTTTATACTACTACTCCTACAGGGTTTATCCAATTTACACCAAGCTTTTTTTAACTTGTTGCTAACACATTGAAGTTGTTTAATTGCAAACAGATTTTGGATATCTCAAACGGTTTGGCCGTGGCGAGGCAACAAATTTATGGCAAGAAAAGGGAAACAAAGTGTTATAACTTCTGCATACATTAATTGATTTTGATGAAACTTTGGCTTAGTCTTCGTTGTACAAGGCTGATCACATGGATTTGACTATTGTGATTCAAAGTCATAGCGCCACCAACTGGAAGCAGAAAATGTGTCACTTTCAGCATACATTGAGATCACCCTCTTATTTTTACCTGATTTGCTTCAAAATTCATCAGAATAATGTTAAAACTTGGCACATGTAATCCTTTGAAAATGGGCAGGGAGGAGGGGCTCTATAACGGCACCTTGTAGTGCAGTAAATGTGGAGTGAATTTGACATAGTCCTTTGATGTTTAACCGTTTTAAGTGCCTATTGCCCGCTGTGCACAGTTGCCCTGAAGCCACCTGGGTGGCGGTGCCACCGGGCTTGGGCCCGCCATCGCTGCTCGCAGCTATATTTAGGGCCCAAGCGAAAATTCGCGCAGGGCCCTCGTATTCTTCTAAGGATTATTATTAATTTTTTTTTTTTTTTTTTTTTTTTTTTTTTTTTTCGTCTTCCGGGGCTTTTTGGGGGCCTTAACATGCTCAAAAACTCTTGAAAATTGGCACACACATTGGAATCCGCGGCCATTAGGACGCCGGAGAGGCTGGTACCCGGGCGTGGCAGGGGGGCTCGACAGCGCCCCCTTGAAAAAAGTCTGAAAATTTGGTCCATATATTAAACATGCTTGCACGTATTAGTATGAAACTCAGTACACATATAGACCTCATCGGGCCGAACAACTTTCGCGCTCTAAGTTAATCGCCACGCCAACAGGAAGTCAGCTATTAAGGGTTGTTTGAAAAACGCATGCTCTGGAATTTGATATACTCCTCCTAGACGATTAATCCGATCGCCACCAAACTCGGTCAGCATGAAGTCAAGACACTGATGATTAAAAATTGCCAGGGGATTTTTGATATCTCGAACGTTTTGGCCGTGGCGAGGCAACGAATTTATGGCGAGAAAAAGGAAACAGGAAATGTGTTATAACGTCTTAATACATATATTGATCTTTATGAAACTTCACGAGTGTGTTCGTTATAGGAGTCTGATCACATGGATGTGACTATTGTGAGTCAAAGTTATAGCGCCACCAACTGGCAGCAGGAAGTGTATCACTTTTTGAAATGTTTTGAGATCACCCTCTTATTTTTACCTGATTTGCTTCAAACTTCATCAGTGTAATGTCAATACACAGCAGATGTAGACCTATGACAGGATTTTTGATATTTGAAATATTGTTGCCATGGCAACAGGTCAAACTGTAATAATATTCTTGAGTGTTTTTGAGGCTCTTAACATGCTTCAAATTGCATGAAACTCGACACACACATCAATATTGTCAACCAGTAGACATGGACAAAGCCATAGAAATGGGCGTGGTGGAGGGGCTCAGTAGCGCCACCTTTTGACAAAAGTGGGGGTTAGTTTTTCCTACAGTCACCAAACTCGGTACACATATTATTCTCATCAAGCCGGACAATTTTCTAATTTACATTCATTAGCTCCGACCAACAGGAAGTCAGCTATTTTGGTTTGAATGTTAATTTTTTGAAAAAACAGGCTATGAATTTTATACTACTACTCCTACAGGGTTTATCCAATTTACACCAAGCTTTTTTTAACTTGTTGCGAACACATTGAAGTTGTTTAATTGCAAACGGATTTTGGATATCTCAAACGGTTTGGCCGTGGCGAGGCAACGAATTTATGGCGAGAAAAGGGAAACAGGAAATGTGTTATAACTTCTGCATACATTGATTGATGTTTATGAAACTTCAGGAGTGTGTTGGTTGTAGTAGTCTGATCACATGGATGTAACTATTGTGAGTCAAAGTTATAGCGCCACCAAATGGCAGCAAGAAGTGTATCACTTTTAAAATGCTTTGAGATCACCCTCTTATTTTTACCTGATTTGCTTCAAACTTCATCAGTGTAATGTCAATACACAGCAGATGTAGACCTATGACAGGATTTTTGATATTTGAAATATTGTTGCCATGGCAACAGGTCAAATTGTAATAATATTCTTGAGTGTTTTTGAGGCTCTTAACATGCTTCAAATTGCATGAAACTCGACACACACATCAATATTGTCAACCAGTAGACATGGACAAAGCCATAGAAATGGGCGTGGTGGAGGGGCTCAGTAGCGCCACCTTTTGACAAAAGTGGGGGTTAGTTTTTCCTACAGTCACCAAACTCGGTACACATATTATTCTCATCAAGCCGGACAATTTTCTAATTTACATTCATTAGCTCCGACCAACAGGAAGTCAGCTATTTTGGTTTGAATGTTAATTTTTTGAAAAAACAGGCTATGAATTTTATACTACTACTCCTACAGGGTTTATCCAATTTACACCAAGCTTTTTTTAACTTGTTGCTAACACATTGAAGTTGTTTAATTGCAAACGGATTTTGGATATCTCAAACGGTTTGGCCGTGGCGAGGCAACGAATTTATGGCAAGAAAAGGGAAACAAAGTGTTATAACTTCTGCATACATTAATTGATTTTGATGAAACTTTGGCTTAGTCTTCGTTGTACAAGGCTGATCACATGGATTTGATTATTGTGATTCAAAGTCATAGCGCCACCAACTGGAAGCAGAAAATGTGTCACTTTCAGCATACATTGAGATCACCCTCTTATTTTTACCTGATTTGCTTCAAAATTCATCAGAATAATGTTAAAACTTGGCACATGTAATCCTTTGAAAATGGGCAGGGAGGAGGGGCTCTATAACGGCACCTTGTAGTGCAGTAAATGTGGAGTGAATTTGACATAGCCCTTTGATGTTTAACCGTTTTAAGTGCCTATTGCCCGCTGTGCGCAGTTGCCCTGAAGCCACCGGGGTGGCGGTGCCACCGGGCTTGGGCCCGCCATCGCTGCTCGCAGCTATATTTATTATTATTCTTCTTCTCCAAAATGAATCGCATTTGAGAGGGCCTAAACGTGCTCGAAAACTCACGAAACTTTGCACACGCGTCAGAAGTGGTGAAAATTTACGTCTGTTATGGGTTTCGGAATTGGGCGTGGCAAAATGGCTCGATAGCGCCATCTAACGTATAGCCCCGCTCGCTACATTACACTAGGGCTTTGAAATTCGGTACACACATTTATCAGCCCAGTACCTACAAAAAATTCTCTTGGAGCGAAATCCGAAACCAAACAGGAAGTCAGATATTTTTAATCAATTCACCGTTTTTTGCATTTTCCAGACGTTGTACTTTAACGAACTCCTCCTAGAGATTTAATCAGATCAATGTCATTTTTGGTCAGTCTAATCTAAAGGCCTTTGTGACGTTAAATTGCGAAGATCTAGAGTTTTCACTGAAGGGCATGTCCGTGGCGGCCTGACAAAATTTGATGTCTTCGCCATGAAAAAGGAAGTTGTTGTAACTCAGACAAACAATGTCGGATCTGCCCCAAACTTCACATGCTTTATTAGTCCTAACCTGAAGACATCTTCATAACAATATTCAGTTACAGTCATAGCGCCACCTGCAGGCAACAGGAAATTACATGTTTTATACTGTGATTAACTCCTCATAGAGATTTAACCAGATCAACATCAAATGTTATCAGTCTCATCTCAAGACCTTAGCGATGATAAATTTCAAAGATCTTGAGTTTTCGCTGAAGGGCGTGTCTGTGGCGGCCTGACAAAGTCTGATGTTTCGCCATGAAAGAGGAAGCTGCTGTAACTCAGGCATACAATGTCCGATCTGCCCCAAACTTCACATGTGTGATAAGAGTCCTGGCCTTAAGACATCTATATGACAATATTTAGTTAGTCATAGCGCCACCTGCTGGCAACAGGAAATGGCATGCTTCACAATGTAATTCACTACCAGAGTCACATTTCATTATGCCACGAAGTACCAAACATGCTAGAGACACGTTAAATCATGCAACACTTGGCTGAGTGCTAATTTATGCGATTAACGCCACGAAAGAAACAGGAAGTTGTTGTAACTCAGGCATACAATGTCCGATCTGCTTCAAACTTCACATGTTCGAAAATAGTCCTGGGCTGAAGACATCAACATGGAAAAATTCAGTTACGGTAAAACTTTAATTATGCATTGTATTTGCTATAACAATGGAAATATTTGAAAAACAGTTATAAACAAGTAATGCAATCCTTTACATCTTAATTCTTGAGTTTAGCAGAATTCAATGAATGTAAAAGTATTATCATGTCACATATGACACATTTTATTTAATGAGACAAAAAACAGTAACAACAGTGACACAATGAATCACCAGTGACAGATACGACCAAAGATAGCTTGTTCTTCAACTAATCAAGGAGAGGAGACTAAATTTTTTACATTTTTTATACAATCAAAGACTTTTCATTGACACTTAGTGAAAGCAGTCAGTAAAAGATCATAAACAACATTTTAAAAATGTCTGTAAAATACGCTGTCCATAAAGTCGCTGCTTCTCAGCTTCTCAGTTTAGCCAAATACCCTCAATTTAGCCATATCTGACCAAAGGAGGATTAACAATAGAAAAAAAAGTTAGAATCACATTATTTAGAGCTATTTTATGCAAAATAACTAAATAAATAGCTTTGAATAAAGTTTTTTTTTTCTATAAACAACACCAGTGACAGTAACACCAGTGACATTTTTCATGAAAAATGCATTTTATGGCTGCTGCAAGGTATCAATCCACATGTTGTCAATCATGGTACAGTTGTGGCCAGAATTATTAGACCCCTTCATAAATATGATCAAAGATGACTCTAAAAATAAATCTGCATTGTTTATCCTTTTGATCTTTAATACATAAAATTAGCAAAAATCTAACCTTTCATTGAAGGAAAAGAATTGAAAGTGGGGGGGGAAATAACATTAAGAAATAAATGTTTTTCTCCAAAACACATTGCCCACAATTATTAACACCCCTAGAATTTTTTATGAGTAAAATATCTCTGAAGTATATTCCCAGTCTTATTTAAATTTTTTTAGCTCACCGGGGTGATCATGAACATGAAATTGGCCAGCCATGACTTCCTGTTCCACAGGAGTATAAACATGAGGAAACATAAAGGCCAAATTCCCTTAATCATTCATCACAATGAGAAAAAACAAAGAATATAGTTCTGATGTGTAGCAAATGATTGTCGAGCTTCACAAAATAGAAAGTGGCTGTAAGAAAATAGCTGAAGCATTGAAAATCCCCATTTCCACTATCAGGGCAATAATTGAGAAGTTACAATCAACTAAAGATGTTACAAATCTGACTGAATGAGGACGTGTGTCTAAATCGTCCTAATGCACAGTAAGGAGGAAAGTTTGAGTGTCCAAAGACTCTCCAAGGATCACAGCTGGAGAATTGCAGAGATTAGTTGAGTCTTGAATCTCAGAAAGCTTAATTATCTTAATTATCAAAAGCACCTACATCCCCACAAGCTGTTCGGGAGGTTTTCAAGAAAAATCCTCTGCTCTCATCCAGAAACAATCTCCAGCATATTCAGTTGTCAGACAAGACTGGAACTTCAAACGGGACAAGCTTCTATGGTCAGATGAAACTAAAACAAGAGCTTTTTGGCAGCAAACCCACCAGATGGTTTTGGTGCACACATGGATAAAAAGTGCCCCATGCCCACGGTCAAATATACTGCTGGATCTTTAATGTTGTGGGCCTATTTTTGTGCTGGAGGTCCTGGACAACTTGTTCAGATACATGGCATCATGGATTCTACCAAATATCAACAGATAAAAAATCAAAACCTGACCAACTGTGCTAGAAATCTTATAATGGGCTGTGGTTGGATCATCCGTCGGGACAATGATCCAAAACAAACATCAAAACCAGCACAAAAATGGGTCACTGAGCACAAAATGAAGCTTCTGCCATGGTATTCCCAGTTCCCTGACCTGAACCCTAAAGAAATGAGTGGAGTGAACTGAAGAGAAGAAGCACCAACTTGGAGCTGGGAATCTGAAGGATCTGGAGAGATTCTGTATTGAGGAATTGTCTCTGATCTCTTTCAGGTGTTCTCCAAACTCATCAGGCATTATAGAAGAAGACTCAGAGCTGTTATCTTGGCAAAAGGAGGTTGCAAAAAGAATTGAATAAAAGGGTGTTAATAATTGTGGGAAACGTGTTTTGGAGAAAAACATTTATTTCATAATGTTATTTCCCCCCACTTTCAATTCTTTTCCTTCAATGAAAGGTTAGATTTTTGCTAATTTTATAAATTAAAGATCAAAAGGATAAACAATGCAGATTTATTTTTAGAGTCATCTTTGATCATATTTATGAAGGGGTCTAATAATTCTGGCCACAACTGTATATTCACTAAATTAAGTAGTTTAATCCATTTGTATTCTAGATTTTTAAAATTCCCTAATAATAAAGTAGGTCACACCAGTGACTTCAACTAAAATCTTCACATGAAATTATGATTTTCTAATTAAAATTTCTGATCACTGAAAAGAGATAGTGGACTTTCCATTCCATTTCCATTTCCATTCCTTTCTTCATGGATCTTCAGGAAATAGGAAGAAGGTAGTCAATTGATGTCAACAGTGTGATTTTTATTTCAAAATAAGAGATTTTTGTTAAAGGTAACACCAGTGACACAACACCAGGCTTTTTTTATATATATTTTATAATATTTATTCAGCATTTGTTTTTGTTTTTTTATGTAATTTACATAATATATTTGACAGTTATGCATATTATTGTATTTAAACCCTGTTTCTGAGCTCAAAATAAAGCACTTTGCCACATGACTGTGGGGACGAGCACTTCTGTGCTGTTAGGAATTTTTATAATTAAAAATCAAATACTGCCACATTGATGCGCAAGAAGGTTTAATTGTTCAAATATTGTTTCATATTAAAATATTTAAAAAAATGTTTTCAATATAAAAAAAAAGTGTTTTCAAGTATAATATTTCTGTAAAGGGACAGAAAAGTTGACTTTTCTGTAGATTGACCCATTCATTGTAAAATGAAGCAGTAACTTCAACCTACTATTAACTAATTAAAGATGTCATCAGATCATGTGTGCTTTCAGCAGTTATCATTTTAAACATTAAAATCATGATGCCCCCCAATAGTAGGCTACTGAATATAAGATGTGGGATAATATAAGAATGGGACATAAAATAATGTTAATGACTTCAACTGATGAATGCAGCCAAACAAAAGATGAAGAATGGAAAAGCACTTTGCTGGCAAAGAAATTGGAAAATAACACAGGTAAGACAATTCCTATACCCATAAATACCTGTCAAACATGGTTTTATTAAAGAAAAGTTATTTTTTTTAAAAAAATACTTTAATTTTTACACATAAGAAAGGTATAGCATGTGGCAAAAAGTGTAATATAGCCACACTGTGAGATACAAGCAAGTGACGATCGAGTGACGTCATTCTTTAGGTTACGCGCATGTAGCCATGGCAACGCTCGGCTGCGTCGACAGTTAACGGTCCTTAGATGAGTGTAACCCGGGTGATCCAGGCTACTAGTAAAAGTGTTGAAAGTTATGTAAAAAAAAAAAAAAAAAAAGGGGAAATAGACCTTTTTCACACTTCCGGGTTTTTGGCTTCCGGAATGAGCCACGCAGTGTAAAAGATTTTCCGGTTACAGTGATAGATAGCCTCGATCAGAACCAGTTCGGGAATCAAAGTCGTTTTACGAATTAAATTTCTTGAAAATGTTTGAACGGCCTTGGTGAATTATTGGTGAGACTACAGAGCTCGCATTAAGAGCTAAATTTAATAAATAATTTGAAGTGATGGCGGTTAAACTGGTTATATTCTTCGTGTATGTTTGGCGCGGCTGTGCATTATCGCGCTCCATGTGCTGTAAAGACAGTGTCTGTGTCTAAACGTGCATACTATGTGACATTATTAATATTCAGTACTATTTAGGGTGGATAGTATGCACATAATGAGATGTATAGAGTGTTTTTAGCGACGTGCTGGGGAAATGATCGACTGGTAGATCCCTTATCACACAAGCCTGATCCTCTGATTCGTGAAGCAGGACTGCTCGCACCATGATATTTCTGGATATAAACACTTCAGTCATCTCTCACTCATTTTCCTGTCATCATCATCTTAAAGTGTGTATTATGCGCAGCATTGTTGTGCTATTGCAACATGCAAAGACTGATAGTTGTGTACAGTGTGGTTTTGGAAATTATGTCTTAGTTTAATCATTTTAATCGATCAGGATTAATGATAACATATGCTTGAATGTGGGATGTGATGCCATATGAGACATGCTATATATTTTTTAAAACGTAGCTATTAAACTCACGACAATATTATGTATCTCACGACTTTATATCCCACATTAAAGTATATATTGGGAGTTAATTTTTTTAATTAATAAATTATATAAATGTTCGTAGTACGTAATACGATCTGGGAAATTGCTGAATGCGTAGCTGCATAGCCTTTGCTGTATGACAGCTGGTGATATAAATCCATCTTCCGGTAAATTCGATCAACGGTCTGAGTGGCTGTATAAGCTACAAACAAGTAGAAAATAATTTATTTGTAGATTATACAAAAGCTATTTGGAAAACAGACAAAATAGAAAAGGTAAGAAGCGATATTTGAGAAAAGAGCATATCAATGTAATAGCCGTAGACGCATAGCGGAACTAACTTTACCCTGCGTCACGTGATTTCCGATTCTTGTGAAAAAGGTCTATTAAGAACAAGAGGATAGGAGAGAAAAGCGAGTGCTTTAGAAGAGAAAGTGTTTCGTCCTATCATTGATCGTGCTGCATTGATTGACACTCCAACGAGCCAATGGTAGCAGCGCACTGAGAGGGCACCGGCGACTTCGCCACTATCAGACATTGAGAGAGAGAGAGCGAGTCAGATGAAGCATGTGCACACTGAGTGATTTCCAGATACTCCGTATAAGAAAAGATCGTGATTGAGAGAGAAAACTTGAATGCAATCAAGAGATTACATTTCTGAGTGGACTTTGAAGAGCTGATGCCGAAGTGAGAAGACGACGAGGCAGAGAATCGAGAATAAAGGCCGATGTAGATACATGGAGCACCAAAGCACCACAAATTATCTTCTTAATAAGATGTGAAATTCTTGCCTTGGTGAGTTGTTTCAATATTCTACAAGAAAACTGTTGAAGACTTAGCGGCAAATCAGTAATGTGATATTAGCGTCAGTGTATAGTGTATGAGCTTGTGCTAATTTGCATGTTGGGCTAAAGCTAATCACATGTGAAGATGTAAACGAGTCAATGAAGTGTGATGTGTTTGAATGGAAGATTCATTATTGTTCTGCCTTGTGTTTTGCAAGGCTGGGTTTTTTTCCCTCCTTTATGTGTTTTCCTGAGAAATTGTGAATATCATCCTGGACACGTGAGACGCATATGAGCGTATGTAAAAGGCGAGCCACCCGCAGAGACAATTTGATTGTTGAACCTTGATCTTGAATTCGTCGGAACCGGTATGATGAATCTTTTCCTTTTGTTTTTGAACAAACAGGACTGAGACTTTGCATATTTTTCCCTCGAGCTTTAAACGGAGAGACACTGATTCTGAACTGAACAATTCTAAAGAGTCAACAAGTCTTTTGATCTGAGTCTTTTGACTCTGAACTGACATTAACTGAATCAATCCAGTGAATCTTGAATATTTGATCCATTTGGCTGAAAAGACTTACATTCTGAAGGGAATTATTTGAATTGAGTTGTGATATTTTGTTCTGAAAACATGTTTGTTTCTTTCAATTTTATTGGGTTATAAACAAACTGAGTCTGTGGAGTTTTCCAATAAGTTTATTTTATTATTTCATTTTCATACAAAGTATATGACAATTGTTCACAATTGGGTTGATTTGTTTGAGTTGATGAGCCCAACTTCCTGGAATTTCAAAAAAGAGAATTGATTATAAGCATTGTTAAACATTGTATGTTGTTAAATTACAATATTGAGATTTACATACTCCAGGCAAATTGCAATTGAGAGACTCTTCAATGAATGCAAGATTCCAACCAGTAAATGAAATTCTTGGTTTTCACCTACCTGCTGTGTTGCTTCCTTCTCTCCAGTAGCCGCTCCTTACCTTCTGATCAGTTGGCCCACATCGAACTGATTGAACCCTATACAACTGTGACACATCAGACTCGACACGTGTTACGCGCTACATGAGGCCTTGAGTTTTCTCTTTCGTCGGTCGAAAAGGTATTTTAAATTTTAGTTTAGCAGACATTAGCTACCATAACCACTGTTTATCTTGTAAAGTTTAAATTATATGACAAGATTACATTTACAAACGTTTGCTGAAGTTGTTGTCCGTCGCGGCTGACCGTTACGGCCTATCTTCAAATGTACGCTAATCTTGGTCTCACGATCCAAATTGTCAGTAACAAATGTTTCTTAATAGACAAACGATACCTGAAACAATATTGAATGTGTTCATTTTGTCGTTTTAGGTTAGAAGCCATCGAAAAAACTGCCATTGGACTACCACAGCTGACGAGAGACGCGCGTGCACAACTGCATAACACACACACACACACACACGGAAAGAGCACAACAATTATGAAACTGCTCATTTATAATAAATAAATAAATGTATTTTTCTCCTTACAACGTGTTTGTGTTCTTTTGTTAACCTAGAAGTAAAATAAAAAACAATAAGATCGAAAGTCCCCTAAACGTCCGAATGGCCGCTGAACGTCCTGTGAACCTCCCCGTGAACGTCCGGAGGACGTCTTTGCGGACGTCCCCGGGACAGCCAGAGGACCCTACACATGGACGTTCGGGGGATGTTCGCAGAGGCCATTCAGTGGACGTCCTGGGGACCTTTTTTTGTTAGCTGGGCTGCCCCTTTGATCGCAAAAGTGAAAGTGCCCTTTGAGGTCGCATTGTGGTACTTCTGTGGTAATTTAATGGTCTGTACAGTGCCGTTTCAAGTCGAACAAGCTTCATTGAGGATTGCAGCTTATCAATAAGCTGCAATCCTCAATGAAGCTTGTTCGACTTGAAACGATCGTTGCTTAACAACGGCCGACACCAACGGAGAGCAAGCCCTAAAAATAGATTTAACAAAGTTTACTCACCTCAAATTTTCTCTGTAGAGAACAAATCCATGTTGCCTCTCCAGCCAGGACCTCACACATATCCTGCGCGTTTTTCCTCTTTTTTAGTTATTTTCTGCACAAATATAGCTGCAGATGAAGAGTGCGAGCTGTTTGTTTACATCCATTTTCAAGATCCCGCGCACAGTGTGTTGCTTAGCAGCGGTCTCAATCATAAACGTTTGTGTTCTTCTCCGACTGTCAATGATTAAAATCGGCTCCAGTCGAAGGAAACAATCGGTATGTGTGTTCAGTTCAGTCTTAGAATGTTACAGCTAATCGTTAGGTGTGTCCCCGGCTTAAGCAGATAGTTTATGATAAAGATTTTAGAAGTTTTAATGTATATCTTAAATTGTGTATATTTACTTAATTGAAGTCACACAAGTTTTCAGTTTGTGTTATGTGTTGTAACTGAATTTTCCGTGAATGTTCGCTAGACATTGAGGACTTTCGACATTCTTTAGCAGGAAGAATTGATAAAGACGGTGTTTTAAGTTATCCTTCAGATATCATTTGTACGGACACAAATACTAGAGACACTCACATTATTTGCTGCGTGTTGATCGGAGCACAGACATCATCGTGCCTAGTTAACGTGAGAGTCCTGAGTTTGACTGCCGAAGCGAAGAGTCTGCGGCCCGCCTGCAGAGAGCGCTCAGCCGCGCACAGTAGGAAGATTGACCGTCTATTTCTACCGTGCAGCGGAGTCACTGGTAATTCCCCAACGGAATTCAGGTACCGTTGTGAGTTTGTTTTTTCCGCTCAGGAGAGCGAAGAGGCCAGTTTACTGTTTCTAAGGCCACCACGTACTCCAGCAACGCCTCAGGCCTGCAACGGGGTGTGTGTGTGTTTTGTGTATGTGGGCCCACAAAGTTTAATCTCCTTTTACATTGTGTTTATTCAGCGTGCTTACCAACTGTGAGTATTCAAAGTGATTTATGACATCCAGAGTGAATTTTGTACATTTCATTCCAAGTGAATTCACTTTATTGTTTTTCTTTTAATTCTGATTGTTTGTTAGAGAGACTATTCCTGTAGGCCTACTCCTGTCACCTGATATAGCCCTTTTTGGGGTTTATTTTGGTCAGATTTAAAGTCTGGTGATTGTGTGAATACATCACATCACTCAAATTCTATCTTTGATTTTCTGTTTCTGTTCTAATTAAATTCTGTATCTTTTGTTATCCCTCCAGAGTTTTATTCATTCAAAAAGTTTATTCATATATAAAGTTAAACAACTGCGTCAGATTGGTTAAGTAACATTACCCACAGTCTACTTTAAGTACTTTTGTTAATATTTTTACCTCTGTGATTGAACGTCTGAAATATATGTTAGCAAAATGTTACGCTAGCATATGTTTTTAATGATACTGAGTGCAAAACGTCTTGAATGCTTTTATTTTATGTTTCGCTGTAGGCGATATGTTTTTATTTATAGTTTGGGTGTATTTCATTATTTTTATTTGGATTTTTGTTCATGTTCTGTGTGTTTTTTCAAAATGAATGAATTGAATTCATTTTGAGCTCTGCATTCATTGTTCACAGCTGTTGGAATAGCCTTTAAATTAGTTTGGGCAAATAAGGACATAAATTAGGTTAAACTACTGCATGTCCGCCCATAGAAAAATAAATAAATATAAAAATTACCAACTGATTACCAACACACAACCATTGATACACAACGTTGCCACGACGTCGCAGTTACTAACTGGCAACGTATCCGGGAATTTCACTTTTCCGGTTGCCACAACGTAACTACGTCGCCACGACGAAAGTTTGGTCACCAAATTACGTTGCAGTTACGTAACAGTCACGTATTTTGGTTAGCTGGGTATCTTTCCGATCGGCTGCATCCGTTAAAAACTCTCTCTCATCTCCATGGAAACCCCAAACAAATCACCAAACATAACAAAACACGTAGGCGAGGGCGGGATTTAACGTTCATAAACCAATAGACTAGAGAAAGACCTAACTTGTAGGTCTTTTCACACGTGTATAAAAATCAAACTTGATATATGCTCGTATTCTTAACAGCATACACACCCACATTTTATACAGGAATATGTATATTCCATTCACATTTTAGCTCTGAGCAAGAACAAAATAAAATAAAGTGAAATAAACTCAATACCTGTAGAATTTTATTCTACTGGGTTACATACATCATATAGGCTACAATAACAGCACAATACTTGCATCAAACAACTCAGTAGGCTATGTATTATTAGTAATTATTATTCTTTTTGTTTATCCATTTAATTTATTGCCAAACTTTAAGATGTGAATTATATTACTGAAATAAACACATTTCGCGTCAGGCTTTTATTTGTGTTTAATGGATAAAACTACGGAGCTGCGATCTCAGATTTATGGCTGCTGTAAATTTTACCTGCCACAAGATGGCACTGTTTCGACACTTTTGATGCTTTGAAACCATTCCCGAAATGTTTAGAGAAAAGCTTCAAACATTTAAGAGGCTTAATTTTTCCATCCCTAGTCCCTACTCAATGGTTTTAGGCCTTTTTGTAAATGTTGCAGTCGAATTTTGCTGTTTTATTGAGCGTTTACTCTTTGAGCTTGTTTTTTAAACATTAACCAATCAGATTTCTTTTCACCCATATCCACGCTCTTACAACACACAAACGCCTTTATTTATTCTCATTCTGACTTGCTCTCTTAATATGTAATGAGTTTACTCAGATAGATTTTAATAATCAATTAAAAAAAAAAAGTAAAAAAAAAAAAAAAAAAATTAAATAAAAATAGCGGCCTCTCATGGTATATAGAGCTTGGCAAACTAGGCACCTTTCACTTTTCCGGTTGCCACGACGTAACTATTTACGTCGCCACGACGAAAGTTTGGTCACCAAATTACGTTGCAGTTACGTAACAGTCACGTATTTTGGTTAGCTGGGTTGCATGGGATGCTGCATAATATGGACCTATGTAAAATACGGGACAAATCCGTTTTGGCTGTAAATACGGGACGATTCCGTATTTCACGGGACGGGTGGCAACCCTACTCCAAGTACTAATTAAAAACTATATAATATTCTTTGCGGGGTTCATTAATGGTGATAAATAATTTGGCAGGATAGATGTTATAAGCTACCTGCAGAGATTAAATGACTTTTACCTCCCATGAGGTGCATGCAGAACTCGCCATAACGGGACATTCTAAAATGCTTAATGTGAAAAAGCTTAACGTGGCTTAATTTACTAAGACAGTTATTAACAAACCGAACTCAGTAAACACCATACTAAATCATATGCACAAAAAAGCAGATGAGCCCATAATATGAACGCAACACGTTTAATTAAGCATTTTCCTCCCATAAAGAAAACACTTAACGTGGCTTAAAGGTGCTGTAAGTATTAATTGAACAAGTTTTTGGACATTGTTGATATTTTAAATTAACCAAAACAAACCCACCCCTCTCTTCATTGCTCCGCCTCCAAAACTCACACTCCAATCCTAACCTCTTTGCTCCAAATCGGTCTAAAACCTCAGCCCGATCGCTGCTGGCATGCAAGACGAATGCACTACCAATGACGCCAAATACTGCATTCTCTAGCTGTCGCCAGTGTGCAGTAGTTTAACAGCAAAACTCCCACTATCTGACCACTGACCACACGCAATGTGAGTGGATGTGTTTATCACAGCTGACGCGCAACAAAATGCTTCACGAAAAATTTTGATGAACAAAGCACAAAAAATGAACATAAGAGTAAATAGTGTTCATTGTTAGTTGCAAACAGCACAGCAGCTCCAGACAATCAAAACCCAGTGTACTGTTGAAAGTGTACTCTTTCAACAGACGTGGAGGCTGCTTTGTTGAAAAAAACAGGATATGCTGGTAAGGTAGGTTTTGAAGCTGGGACCATAAGCATAGGACCAGCATAAACCAGCTCAAACCTGCATACCAGCTTCTAAACCTACCTTACTAGCATATGCTGTTTTTTTCAACAAAGCAGCCTCCGCGTCTGTTTTCAGGCCTTCCTGCTAAGCTCTCTCCAGTGCTGGAAAGCTTTTCTAATATAAACACGGATCCTAAAGGGCTTGCCCAGGCATAAAACTTCATTCCAGTGATATTCTTTTGAGCTCTTTTGTATTGTGTCCCATTTCTCATTCTGCAGTTTTTTTTTTTCTTATTTTCAAATCTCCCTCTTACTCAGTCTCTCTCCTCGACTGTCATACTCCCCCTAATGCTGATTGGTTAGACTTTGTTGTTGGTATCGGCCCGACTAACTTCCAAACAGTGTTTTAGTAATACTGAGTCTTCTTTAATGTAAAGCTATGCAGAAAAATTGGTTTGTGCAGAATTTGATCTTTTAATATCACTTAGAAGGCTACATTAAGCGATGTGAAGCGACTTTTTCTTTATAATGGTTTTCTATGGGAGGAAAACACAATGTGTAATAAACGGCATAAGACTCGTTAGCGGTTTTGCCCCCTGAATGCGTGCATCCAGTATTGTTTGTATACAAGAAACCTGTCTATGGAGTCAAAATCATGCCATATAGTTTTGCAGAAGAATAAAGTATTGCAAAATAAAATAAAGTTGTGTAAAAGAAAAATAAAGTACTGAAAAAGAAAATAAAGTATTGAGCAAAAAAACAAACAAAGAATTGCAAAAAATAAAGATATAATTATTTGCAAAAAAAAAAAAAGGCAGCTGTAAAAGAATTGCATTCCTGTACTCCTGTCACCTGAGATATAGCCCTTTTTGGGGTTTATTTTGGTCAGATTTAAAGTCTGGTGATTGTGTGAATACATCACATCACTCAAATTCTATCTTTGATTTTCTATTTCTGTTCTAATTAAATTCTGTATCTTTTGTTATCCCTCCAGAGTTTTATTCATTCAAAAAGTTTATTCATAAGTTATTCATACGTTACTATAGATTTCATTATATATAATTTTCTAAAGGAGAAGTAATTCATGTGTGACACCAGAGGGGCCTAACTGTAGGCACATAGTTAATGAATCCGAAAACTGGAAAATGCTGCCTTCTGAGGACACATTTCAAGGTAGTAAGGCATCAAGGCACGTCCGAATCCAATGTTAGCTTCACTTCCTGTCTCATGAGATACCAGATCGATTTTTGAAGGAAGCATGGATGTATCCATCTGCCTTTGATATCCCGCAATCCTGTGCTTTCCATTCTGTGACAGTTAAGCTAGAAAAATAAAGATGGTGTCCGAAAGTTGCGTTTGCTGCTCATTTTGTGTATAAATGTACGATTTTGACCAACATATTTAAATTTTGATATCATTTCTATCGAGAAATTACTACTGTAATAATTAAATATTTGTTTAGTTCTCACCAAAGCTCGCGCTATAGATCATTAAACTGTTACGCTGCCTCAGAAGTCTGTCCTCCTACATCAGGGCTGTGAGTGTAAATTTCAATTTACAAATACAAATATTAATACTACAAGTTCTCACATTCAAATCAGCAACCTCTCGGGTTTCGCTACTGATTTACTTTCATAGTTTGGGCTGTGAGCGAATGAGCAGAGAGCGCACACACAGAGCAGTCGCTTCGAAGTTGTGCATCTTCGGAAGCGGATCCGCCGGCAAAATTACAAAACATGCTGTGCAAGAGTAAAACCTGATCGCCGAACACGGAAGAGTGGGACGGCATATTTTCTCTATCAGCCAAAAACCAAAAATGCCATTTTCAGAGAGCCCCAAAGCTGCACTTGTGACAGAGTAATATATGCACTCTTTATTGTGTAACATTGGTCCAATATACTGCCTCTGGTGGGACAAGTTTGCTGTTTGTATTTTAGTAGTTCACGGGAGAGATTGTTTTAATAATTCTTGGGGATTTTAATAAAACAAGAGTTTGGGTACCTTTGTTCCATTTCAGTTATTCGTTCAGTCAGTTCAAACACATCTGGAGGGATTGTAATCATTCACAAGAACGAGGAAAACTCCTGTGGCGAGTATAAAGATTTACAGTTTATGAAGAGCGCTTCTAAATTAGGAAAGCACATCTTATTCAGTTGTTACAATGTACACCAATTTTTAATTCATGTAAAAGCATGGTCCACCAACTTTTGTTTCCCCCGTTGACTCCCGCGATGTGATCTGTTCCGAGTCCGAATAGCTGGAAGCCCAGCAGATGCATGTTGTCTGGAATGGCTTCACTCAGCCAGGTTTCAGTGAAGCACTATAGCAGATTTTGAGAAGTCTTTGTTTGCGCGGGTGAGAAGTTCATCTGAAGATCATTGATTCGCTACATGAATACTTGGAAGCCCCGCTCACGGGGCTTAACAAACACACTTACCTCGTTTCCATCTGACTGCATATTTGATAAGAAATGCTGCCTCTCCGACTAGAACGCTCAACAAAATGTATGAAAAAACACAAACCGGAAAAATGTTGTCTGGTGTGTGTTGTCTTATGTCCAGCAGTTCGAATGACTAAACAGGATAAACAAACAAAAAGGGCAGAAGAATTGGAGAGCTCCACACTGAGGCAGACATTTGCAGCATCTTAGCTTGCCAAAAGTAAGATTAAACAAATAACATTAAACATACATAATTTTCACAAACACACAGTAAAATAACGATATAAAACATGTAAATTTCTATAGTAATAATTGTTTTTAATAGGTTATGACATTTGTTTGTGATGTTATGTTGTATTTATTGTGCATTAACTACTAATATTATGCTGGGACATCTCAATTCTCACAAAGATGCAATCCGTGTCCTTGCATCCTTCTGAGGTTTTTTTTTTTTTTTTCAAGGTAGCCAGGCAAGACCGGTCTCCACAAGAATAAAAGTTGGTTCTTTGCATTCCTTAAAATGAGAAACAGCCATAGTGAGTATTGATGCTCCCTAGATTTCAAGGTGCATTGTGGGACTTTTTAGGGAGTGAACAATTCAGTCAATTCAGAATTTGCCATTGAGACAGCCCTTAAAATGGGCAACTGGTTTGAGCTTCTGCAAAAGCCAATGAAGTTTGTTCTCGCACATCAGACAAGTACAAGTACAGTTGAACTTCTGTGTTTGCTGATCAATAAAAGCCTGTGAATAAAAACCTTATTTCAGTCTGTTCATCATAAAGTGATCGAGTCTCTTCAGAAAATTTGGACTAAACCGCTCGATTCGTATGAATTAGTTACATAATCTATTTATAAACCTTTTGAAGTGACGGAGGTAGTTGCATTGACTAAACATCTTTGTGTTTGAAAGATGAACTCAAGTCTTGCGGGTTTGGAACAACATGAGGGTGAGTAATTGATGACATTTTTTTAATATTTGGGTGAACTAACCCTTTAAAGATTAAATTCCTCTTTGTCTGGATCTTGGTGGACTAACAGAAACAAATATCCACAAAAATCCAAACATTTTTGCATGTCAAACCCATGTGTGTCTTTTTGTTAATAAAATGTCAGCTTCAGTGCAGTTTCAGCGTCTTTAGGGCTTTTTACACTTGAAATAGTTTATCCTGGGTCATTCTATACCCTGGGTAAATGGAATCCTGGGTTATCTTTTTTCATGTTTCACACTGCTGATAATTTACCCAGGGTTAACAATTAATCCTGTGTATACATAAGATGATGTTTTGCATATTTTCGGTGTCAGTGTAATTGATTGGATAAACGCTGCATGCGAGCTATTTACATAACTCTAGCACTGCAGCATCCTTGTATTGACAACTGTACTATCGAGTTTATACTGAATGGACATTTCAGACTATAAAAAGGTAAGAATTAAATGTCTCTTCACTCAATTGTTTATGTTTTCTCTCAGTATTTGACATTTTTCCTCTCAATCGCTGAATTTACTGTTTATATACAATGCGCAGTGTTTCTGTGACTGTCCAAAGCAGGCAAATGTGAGTATGTGATTGGTTGTCTGTTGCCAAGCATCTAACTGTAAAATTCTAACACTGCATCATTTCACACTGTACAAGTTTGGCACTGCAATGTGGGGTTAACACTGCAAAAGTGGTGCTAACCTTGCTCTGGAGCAAGGTTTCATAACCACGGGTAAAAAGCGGCGCTAACCCCACTTCTAAGTTACAAGTGTGAAACGTTCCTTTACCTGGGGTTAAAAGTGGTGTTTAGAACGGCAGTAACCTGGGGTTAAGCGCAGTGTGAAAAGCCCTTTTGTGTAGACGGAAAATTAATTACATTTTCAATTTCTTTAAAATATGCAAGAGTATGCAAACATTGATATAGAAGAGACCAAGGGCACCTAATCAGAGAACAAAAAAATTTATTTACAGCATGTTGAAATCATATTTAGGAAACCATGAAATACATCAAAACAGAAATCAACATTAATTGAGGCACATATGTTTCACAGATGGAGACCTAACATAGCCTAAGATATTCAGTGTGGCTAAAGAGCTTTTTATTAAAGCTACTCAACGGTTGCTTTAAATGTGTGATTTTTAAAACATGCGTGATGCTTTAAAAATGTAATAGTTTGGTTCCAGACTAAAGCCAATTTTAGACTGAGAAGTTTTATTTTAAAGAAGAATCATTTTAAACTACATTTTAGTCCAGGATTGCATTTCTCAAAAGCACTGTGAGCTAAGTTGATCATAGAGACCATTGTTGGC